>NC_044062.1:28076058-28376058 GCF_902167405.1 Gadus morhua
GAGGCCGTTTTACATGTTAACCAGCAGACGAGTGTTAAGCCCAGTTCAGACCAAAGATTCACCTTGCAACGGCTTGCAACGAGACGGTTTTAGAACGTCGCAGGGGCGGTTGCAAGGAGTCCCAAGGAGTTGCCAGAGATTGAACATGTCAAATCGCAAGGTCCAGTTTTAGAACGCGCAATTTAACTATTTCTCTTCAGCCAATCACAGCACAGAACAACTTGTACGTCACAGCCTTACTCCGTTCCGGTAACGTACTGTCCACTCCAGAATAAAAATATCCGATTGAAATATCCAATATCCGGAGAATGACAAAACACAGTAACTCTAGCCTACTCTCAAGCAAAATAAAAATAAAACTAATTGCAAACCTAACTAATCGCAAACCTAACTAATCTAACCTAACCTACGCAAATTATGCTGTTGCGGCTCTCAGCTGTGCCAGAGCGTTCACAGTTGCTAGGGAAACCACCTAGCGTCGCAGCCCGTTGCAGCCAGTGTGAACGGCCCCGTTTTAGAACGTCGCAGCCCGTCTCGTCGCAAGGAGTTGCGAGTTGCAAGCCGTTGCAAGGTGAATCTTTGGTCTGAACTGGGCTTTACAGTGTGTAAAGCCGGGCGACTGGTTCACCTCAATAGATTTGAAGGACGCCTACTTCCACGTCACAGTGATCCCCAAACACAGGAAATTCCTGCGCTTCTCGTTCCAAGGGTCACACTACCAGTACAACCGTCTCCCGTTCGGCTATTCTCTAGCCCCACAAACGTTTTCCAAGTGCTTGGAGACGGCTCTCCGGCCGCTTCACGCAACAGGAATGAGAGTACTGTTCTACTTGGACGATCTGCTTTTGATGGCTCGCTCCAAGGAGGAAGCAGCTATTCAAACAAAAAAGCTGGTGAGTCACCTGTCGAATTTAGGCTTCGCAATAAATTGGAAGAAGAGCTCCCCCCTCCCCTCACAGAGTGTGATGTATTTGGGGGTAGAGCTGGATTCAGCTGTAATGAGAGCACGGCTCTCACAGCAGAGGATGGAGGCACTGTGGTCTCTCCTCCGCCGCTGTTCCCCGGGCAGCGTCGTGACAGCCCTCTCTGTCATGAGGCTGCTGGGCATGATGTCAGCTGCTCACACGGTGGTGCCGCTGGGGCTGCTTCACATGAGGCGGCTGCAGAGATGGTTTTCTCGCCGGCGCATCGACCCGGTGCGCCAACGGCGGCGCAAAGTGACCATTCCCCCATCAGTGGGCCCCGATTTGACCCACTGGGGCGATCCCCGAACTCTCGCGAGAGGGGTGCCGTTGGGCAGAGCAACGTCACACATCTCGGATTCACGGATGCTTCTCTGTCGGGCTGGGGAGGAACATGCGAGTTTCACGTGGTGGGCGGCGTTTGGCCCCCCCCCGTGACCATGCATATAAACGCATTGGAGCTCCTCACTGTGTTGAAAGTGGTCCAACACTTTGCCCCATTGTTGACGAATCAACACGTAATGATTCGCACGGACAACAAGGCGACAGCAGCATACATAAATCGCCAAGGGGGCATGCGCTCGGCACAGCTGCTGAGCAGAGCGAGACAGCTGTAATGCTGGGCGCACACACACTTGCCCTCTATCAGAGCAGCGTATATCCCCGGTGTCCTGAACAGAGGGGCCGACATAATGTCGAGGGGGGGTCCCCAACCAGGAGACTGGACTCTGCACCACGATCTGATCAATCAGATATGGAGCGAGTTTGGGAAGGCGGAGGTCGACCTATTCGCCACGCGGGAGAACACACAGTGCGAGCTGTGGTGCTCTCTCAGCGCGAAGGACAATCCCCCACTCGGGGTGGATGAGTTCGCTCACAGACCGCGGCCGAACACACTCCTGTACGCTTTCCCGCCCGCCCCCCTGATTCCCCAAGTCTTGGACCGAGTCCAAGAGGAGCGGCTGTGTATGATTCTCATAGCACCGAAACGCACGAGTGCACCGTGGTTTCCCTGCCTCCAGCGTCTGCTCTCGGGGCCGCCGAAGGAACTCCCTTGGTGGCGGGACGCTCTCTCACAGGCAGGGGGAGCCATCATAGATTACCCAGAGATCGGCCAGCGCTTGTGGGCCTGGCCGCTGAACGCGAGCGCCTAGAGGGTCTCAGCCTCTCCCAGGAGGTCGTACGGACCATCCAGGGTGCCAGAGCTGACTCCACCAGAGCGTGTTACTCGGCTAAATGGGCGGCTTTCCAGAAATGGTGCACGGAGAGGGGTTGTGATCCCATCTCCTGCCCTTTGCCGCATGTGCTCTCTTTCCTCCAGATGCTGATGGAAAGAGGGCTGGCTTTTTGCACGGTTAATACGTACGCTACTGCTGTTTCATCATGCCACAAAGGCTTCGGGGATAAAACTGTTTTTAGTCACCCCTTAATGAAGCGCTTCCTAAAAGGTGTGAGTAGAGAGAGACCCGTGACGCGCTCTCTCATTCCACAATGGGATTTAACACTGGTTAAAGCCCCATTTGAGCCTCTTGACCGGTGCCCCTCAAGTTTGTGTCAGCCAAGACAGCTTTGCTGCTGGCCCTGACGTCAGCTAAGAGAGTGAGCGACCTGTCTGCACTCTCTGTAGCCCCTTCTTGTCTTAGAATACAAGGAGACAGCAGTTCGGCCATATTACGCCCAAACCCGGCTTTTACACCTAAGAGTATTACTAGCTCGTTCAGATCAAGAGTAATAACACTCAATGGTTTCTCTCTCCCTCCTCATCAATCTGAGGAGGAGGCAACAGCCCATCTCTTGTGTCCCGTACGGCGCTTGCCTGTTATGTGAAGCGCACGGAGGCTCTGCGCAAATCTCAACAGTTATTTGTGC
Organism: Gadus morhua; assembly: GCF_902167405.1. NCBI lineage: Eukaryota > Metazoa > Chordata > Actinopteri > Gadiformes > Gadidae > Gadus > Gadus morhua. The sequence continues at coordinate 28,078,890 of NC_044062.1, forward strand.
ATTACAGAGAACATTCCCAGGGCCTCCCCCTGACGAAACAACGGCTGTCGCATTGGCTGTGTGATGCTATCACACAGGCTTATGTGTCAGCGGGGGCAGAGCCGCCTGAGACTATCAGAGCTCACTGGACCAGAGGAATATCGTCCTCTGTCGCTCTGCAAAGAGGGATGCCTATGGAGGATATCTGCACAGCAGCCTCCTGGGCTTCCCCATGCTCTTTTATTAGGTTTTACCTAAGAGACATGTCGCGCCTCTCTATGACACACTCAGTTCTAGGTGCTTTGTCAGAGTGAGTGTGATTGTGTGACTATTCCCCTCGCATATTAGACAATGTGAGGAGGAGTCAAATATTCATGCTGAGAGCTCTTGTGTCTTATCAGACACATTGGAGCTGCTTGTTGATGACATGCCGTTAGACGCATGACGTATGTTATGCTACGTCTGACGCTAGCGCGTATGTAGCTGTGTTTCTGGTACTCATTGGGACCAATGAGGCATAGACTATATCGTGCTTCGCCCTTTAACCCAATAGCGATAGCCTTAAAAGGCGAAGCCTATACGACATAGAACGATAGTTACGTATTGTAACTCTAGAGTCTCAGAGTATAGGCGCAGCCTTTTAAGTGTCGGCCTCATTGTCCTTTAAATAGATGAGGCAAATCTGTTTATTGGGAGCAGAACGTCCGCCGGCGCCCGACTATATCTGCGAAATGCGGACGTCGTTGAGGCACGTGGACGTAATTTAGGCCCATGCTGTTGGTGGGCGGGGATTACAATTTTTTCAGTGCTACGGCTCACGCCTAGGGATAACCCAATAGCGATAGACTTAAAAGGCTGCGCCTATACTCATAGAATCTAGAGTTACAATACGTAACTATCGTTTCCATGGTTGTTTTGCTGTTCGTCAGTCTCTTCCCCCAGATACAGGCTAAATCCCCGAATCAAGGTTGTTGTTTGTTTAGATCACTATCGAATGCCTCAGATTTTGCTGAGAGTGTAGCCTTTATCATGTGATATGTATGGCTGGACATATAATGTAGTACCCTGCTCCAGAGCTGCTAGTTAGCACATATTCGTCGGTAACAGAATTTCACGAGACGTGAACCTCCATTATAGATTTAGCAATGTTATACCTTTGGTGTAGTTCCCCGCGTGTCCATGGTGTAAACATGTTTGTAAAAAGATTGCGTTGTATTTTTTCTTAGTTACAAGCGTTGGAAAACAGCATTGTTATGAGTTATCGTTAGGAGGCTTGATGACCCAAGACGGCTTGGCCTGCTTGCCCCGGTACAGCCACCACCCACATCCGAACTTGTGCGGTACAAATGTCACGATGAAATCAAGAGAACCCTCAAGAGGATGCTACACAATAGCTGTTACTTGAATTTTTTTCAATTTCCAAAATAAATATTTTAACCAAAAAGTGTGTAGTATTGAACAAATGAAGGACAGGTGGTGATAACATCTGTTATCTAAAGGGGACATATTTTAAAACCATATACAATAATAATTATTTACAATTTTTGTATTTGCAAACCTTTACACGTAAACAAATGTGTCCCTAATCTTCCAGAAACTGCATCTGGCTATTATAACTGTCCTGCCGGGACTGGCGACAGCATACCCTCTCGATGTCTGAATCCATCTCCCTGCCTACACAAGTTGAGCAGATACATAAATGTACGATTGCTGCGCAAATTGTTAATGCTTTCGTTATGTAGCCAATTATGTTGGCCAATCTTATACAGATCGTTCGGTTCAACAACCAAATATAAACCAATTCTAATCTAGGATATAACATCTCCCCATCAACTATAAAAAAAGATGGGTTCATGTTTATTGTAACACAAATACACCATTTCAAAATGTATAACCTTGTCTACCCTTAATGAACAGCGAACATCAACCTCGGATATGGCTCCAAGCATTCGCCGGCTTCTTTGAAAACAAATACACATGGCTAGCTTACGTAGAAGTTGATGGGGTAGGGTCGTCAACGAGTTGTTACGACAGTGTTGTAAAATATCTACTCTGAAGCGTAGGGGGAGCTGTGTAGAGAAAAGTGTGAGCGCAAACCGAAGAAAACAGCGAAGAAATGGCCGATCCTGCATAGTGGGCCGTTAATCTATGTGGCCTTATTAAAAAATATTTTCAACCTCGGTTTATAGGCTACTACAGCGCTCACCGTATTTTCTGCAGGAAATGCATTTTCTAGTTTGTATCGTTCCACAAATCCACAGATTCATAGTTTCAAGTCATCCCTCTCTTCTCAGACGTCCCAGTGGTGGTTAATACTGGCGAGCTGTAGGTTACAGGACGCCCCAGTGTTATTGGTGGTATACTGACTGTGGGTTACAGGCTCCAACCATACCGGTGAACTAAGTAGGCCTATGCACACGTAATCTGTAGCTCTTTCCTGACACCACACACACACACACACACACACACACACACACACACACACACACACACACACACACACACACACACACACACACCATAGGAATACTAGGATTACTTTTATACACGTGTTGCCTACTATGCTCCTTTGAGTCAATATGTGAAGAAAATCCCTTTCATACAATGGGTCTGCTACAAAAACAGTGTTTCTGTAGTGTTTGTGCAGCAGCAGGGAGGTGGCATCGCGTCAGTATAGCAGGGTGTCACAGAGAGAAGGTCCGCAGCAGCAGCACATAGAGGGCTTGTTGAATCATAGTTTCCACTCTGGAACATCACCGAGGAGGAACGCCTTGAGGAGAACACACACACGCACACACATGCAGGCAGGCTCAGGCTGGGGCGGACCCACGGACTAACTTGGTTTTAAAATCTAAAGCATATAAATTGAGCTGCTTAGTTTTATTTCAAAGAATGGTTCTAGCTCAAGTGACACCAAAGGAAGAAGTGTATTGAACACTTCCAACTTTTTACACAAACTTTTTACGCAGTTCCGATCTACGATGACCGCACCGGGGAGTAAATGTGTTATCGTTCAGCCGGACTGTTTATCAACTAGTTGAACCGACGATTGATGTTTTATTTTTAAACATGTAGTGCACTACATATTATTGTACGGTTTATTGGAGGATTGGCCCGCAGTGTGTAACGAGTTGTTGGTCCGCCTCTGAAGGCTTCGTGACGGCTCTGTGCCGAAGCACGGCTCCTCAACATGGAGCTCCAGCTGGTCATAGGCTTCTTCTACTGTATGATCCTACCTGCAGTGCTTCTGACAGGTAAGACTGGACATGGTTTTATAATGTAACTACATTGATACACTCAGACCAGGCAAGAACGTTCAATATTCAAATATTGTAGTTCAAAAAGGTGCAGTCCATTTATGTGAAACGCCTGTGTTTACACACACACACACACACACACACACACACACACACACACACACACACACACACACACACACACACACACACACACACACACACACACACACACGTCATATTTCAGGGTTCTGCCTCCTGCTTTTGTTCTATCATGTCTATCATGATACATTGCAATCAGCCTTGTTCATACTCAAAATATGTAGAGAGAGAGAGAGAGAGAGAGAGAGAGAGAGAGAGAGAGAGAGAGAGAGAGAGAGAGAGAGAGAGAGAGAGAGAGAGAGAGAGAGAGAGAGAGAGAGAGAGAGAGAGAGAGAGAGAGATATCCTGGTATGTTGCTAAGCCAGTGAGACATTTCTTGACTTGATGTGAGAAGTGATCAGGATGACATCTCCCCGGTTTTAGTGTACGATTTCTGTGGGAAATGTGTGCTGGTTGATCTCAGCCGATGAGAACACCAGAGATGAAACACAAAATATGACCACACTGTCAATTCAAAAAATGATCACACTGAGTGTCAATTCATTTTTGTCATGTTCTCTTCAGCATCTGCTGCCTATTTCAATTCAAAAGAGCAGACTGTGCCTTTAACAGTTAAACAAATGTACCTTTATGGGTACATCTATATTTCCGATAAGCCCTAATTTAAGGGAAAGTCCATGACAAAGAACAAAACAATTACAATTTGCTGTATGGGTTAAGGTCATTGCTGATATGGTCTTACGTTGAATGTGCTTTTGTTTTCCTCCTCTTCTCTTGCCAGTGTTACATGTTTCCAAAAGTGTGGATATCTTGGTGTCATGTGCGAGGGCTCATGTGCCCAGGGGCGGGGTTGTTTTAACTGGGCCTCCAGGTCTCAGGCATTACAAGTTCAACCTGAAGCTAGTTGAGAAAGTCTTTACCCTCAGAACACCAAGGATTTACAAGAGAGGCAGTACGCTATCCAACTAGCCATAAATGATCTCAAGTGCCACCCACTGATTAGGTCAACACCACCCTTTTTTAACTGCTTACAGCTAAATGTATTTGTTCCGTGTGTGTGTGTGTGTGTGTGAGAGTGATAGTGTGTGTGCCAACACACAGGCACACACGTGCGTGTGGGGAGGTTAGACAAAAACAGGAAAGCATGTCAATTCAGATTCACCAGTTGCTAACACACGCGCACACACACACACACACACACACACACACACACACACACACACACACACACACACACACACACACACACACACACACACACACACACACACACACACACACACACACACACACACACACACACACACACAGAATGGAACATTTCTTGGCTTATTGTTGTTGGACCAGTTGTCGTCATAATGACTGACAAAAGCAACAATGGTTATGGTAACATCAAGTCTGCTAACACATAGCTTAGTATGATCTCGTTAATATTTATTTTGTACTAGTCCGGAATAGTTTTTACAGAACATTAAACAGAGTTACGGCTTAACTTTTTCCATAGCTCCAATGTAATCCCAAAATAACCACGTTGGTTGCCAAGATTTGAACTGCTTTACCTTAACTGTCTACAGCTTTACTTTCCAAATGAGAAGATAATAATTTGTAGGCATTCAAACCCTCTCTACTTTACTCTATTTAATATTTAGTTAAAGTGGTTTGCTGTGTGTGTCTGTGTCATTGGCACACTGTATAGCCTCATATTGTTCAAAGTCAATTTCAAATTACCTCTCTATATCTAAGTTGATAGTTGGTAAGGCGTGTAGTATGTCCATTGTGCAATGCCCGTAAATCGGTTGGTTCAACAAGCATAATGGTTTATAGCACATTATGGCCTCGAAAACTCTCATCACGAAAGCGACTTCCTTCCTCTGATCAAATTCACATTTTGAGTCATGATCATATTTCTTATGTTCATTGTATTGTATCCCTTCTCAACACATACGTTACATATTATTGCCTCAGAAAAACTATTATTATTCCATGATCACAGCGACAATATATATTTTTTAAATTCAAAAAAGTAGACCATATCTAGTGAGAGCAGACTAAAGCAGTGAACAACTGCAATCTGTTGCACTGTGCTGTTTTAAGTGATAAAGAACGTCCGCACGTTGTAAAGAGCGGGTTTATTTCTATGGCCTTGGAAATATGTAAAATGCTAATTGTTTTGAAATATTTCCACGCAAAACCATTGCAATAGGGCTTGAACATTGTGAATTCACTTCACATTGACCGCCTCTATTCCGAAGCGTTGGAGAATAGGAATGTATTTGGTAATAAGGTTTTTTGGTTATTGTTGGGCAATTACTTGGGAAATCATTAGTCATTATGGGGAGAAATTGTTAGGTTTGAAACATGGTAAAACAAATAATGTATTAGCCACAGTTACGGTATGTTTACTTTTATTTATGATTTTACTGCAACTACCTGAAGGTTGCGGAGTATCAGCAACATAAATCTCATGATAGGTTCTGATCGACAAGCCATATGATTATTAAACATGATTTGCAGCATTATCTTTAGCAATGAAAACAGGTAGACCACAGTCTACGTCTCCCATTCTTGGAGATTGTTCAAACCATGTACAGTATGTGGTTCTCAAACCTGCAACCTGTTAGTGTTTGCACATATCAGCGGGGATCTTTCAAAAATGCCCCTAAGTGTAAAAAAAGCTCAAGCCCAAATCACACATCTCCGTTTCAGAGCCGTGTTGCTGCTCAGAGCCCGTACACGTCCCATTGGATGATACATGAAGATATAGGTATATTAGTATATATATTAATCTCTCTGGGACTTGGAGTCCTCTGAGAGCCTAGCGAGGTGTCACACAACACTGCATGGGTCTCGGCTTGAACACATTGCTTATTGTATCGAGAGACATTCTAAATTCTAGAACCGTTGTTGAATCTAGATACTTATCTTGTGTAAATGTGTTATGTATGTATGTATGTATGTATGTATGTGTGTATGTATATATGTATGTATATATATATATATATATATATATATATATATATATCTCTAGATGATTAACAGAAAATTCAAAAAGTGACCCAAGCGTATAGATTATTCATGCATAGTTTGAAGTAAGAGCAGATCCTTTATACCTGCAATGAAACACGTGTGTGTGTGTGTGTGTGTGTGTGTGTGTGTGTGTGTGTGTGTGTGTGTGTGTGTGTGTGTGTGTGTGTGTGTGTGTGTGTGTGTGTGTGTGTGTGTGTTATCTATTGTTTATCTAAGCTGCTACTGCTCAGAGAAGCCTGATTACACTACCTGCTGCAGCATATAATGTCTGTGTATATATGAGTGGGTAAATACAGTCTTTAATGTAGATGTCAGTAGTTGCAGGATTTGAAAACCATTGCAGAGGGAACAAAACATTACTTGGGTCAGAGCAGATGAATGGAATCAACAGAAACAAGAACTTAAACATAAGGAAACCAACAAATAGGCAGAAGACATAGACGTACTATCTAATTGCTGATATCTCCCACAGGGTGATAGCAAGGAAGAAGGATGCTTTCATCTGATTAGCGAGAGTTTTGACGTTCCACCTTGGAATAAACTAAACCATTACATTTGAACAAGATACAATCTAAGAACTATTCAGCAGCTTTAAAACATCAAATATTTAAAGGGCCCATGCCACCAAGTGTGGGTGTGATTAACTGGTGGCACACCTGGTGGCATGACATGAGCCCTTTAAGGAAGGGTTTATGTGGAGAAACTAGGGGGAGAAGTGGGGTGTTGTAGGGATGGTCTATGCCAGTGTCCATAAAACCATGGGAATCCCCAATGGTGTTATGCTGACAAAGTGCATCCGGTCTCGTGGCAGCAGTTATTCAGGCCTAGTGATTGTGGCAGCTGCTTAAAAAAAAAAAAAAGACCAGTTCCTCTTTAGACAATTTTTTAGACGGCTATGGTATTTTGCTACCCAAGTGTAAACATTTGATCAGTTTACCTGCTAATATCAGGGCTAGCGATAGGGAAAACATTCTTTTGACCCACAAACTGGCATATCCTTCAGCTTAATTTACGCCACATTAATCGACCCCATACTAGGCCGACATTGCGTACGTGCGTCTGTGTTTGAATTCCCAAATTGATACAAATAAAATGCAACCAGATGACCATAGTGATATTAAAAGAGGGTCCTCAGAGGTGATAGATTCAAACGTGTATCCTCTCAAAATTGTTAACCGATTACCCAATGTTCCAAAAAGAATGCCTAATCCTTACCAATGCATACAAATTCCAATACATAGTGCAACGTAATTATTTTCGAAATGGCATGGGTGCCAGTAATTAAAAGAAAATAGACTTAAACAAGTAAACCGCGATATAGCACGGTTTGACATAGTGCCTATATGGATGTAACGTGGTGCGACCATGGACCCCGATTAGAGGGGCGATTTCTGCACAGAACTGCCTAAAAAACTAATGAAACGTCTGTGTCTAATCTATAGTCGGGTGTAGTTTTGATAGCGAAATATTAGAATGCCTTCCTGCGGCGCCCTTTGTAAGAAGAAGCTTACAAGAAGATTTGTCAGCAATAAGCCAATTAAAAATAAAAAGCCCTTTGTTGTTTCATATTAATCACAGGCTTCGGCTAAATCTAAAGTATTCTACAAAGCTTGTTTATGGGTGTGTTGTTAATTAATCACAGAGCTCTTCTGGCTATCTCTGTCGCCACATGAGGTCAGATTGATACAAATAATAGGCTTCCCATCCCAGGTCATTCACTGAGCAGTCAACGAGCAGTCAATGTGGGAAAATCATGATTAACGCACTCCCAGAATTATATGTTTATACTATAATAACGAGGTCATCATTTTGTGGAGCCAAACAAAGGCGTTAAATTGGGTTTTACCTGTATCAGGGATCTCCTCAAACAATGCTATAGTGGTGCTGCGCCACCATACTCATTTCAATTAAAGGTATTTGTATGTAGCCCTTAATCACAGTTACAGTCTCAGGGCTTCACAGGCCATATATTCATGACATCCACCTAGGAGTGGTTGCACCCTCCTTCCTGGGATGGTGAGGAGTGCAATGGGTGAAATAATTGACATACACCAAGGCAATTCTGTTGTCTTGGTGATAGGGTGGTGGACGGTGAGCAGGCTGGTTACCTTCTGGGAATTCCAGGCATCCAGTCAGGGTGCAATAAAAAATGTTTTCAACCACTAATATAGTGCGAGTCATCTGCAGCAATCTCGGCAAACCCAGTGCAACAGCAGCTTAGTGGGTGCCATGCCGTAATTCCGACGCCTCATTGTTCCGACGTCTCAATGTTCCGAAATATTTCCCATTAGATCGACATGCCACTATTCCGACGGTTCAATGTTCCGAAAACGAAACCCCTTGGTCCGAAGGTCCGTTAGTCCGACTTTTCGAACTGGAGGCGCATTAGGCCGACGGTTCAATATGCCGAATAGGAAAAATAGTTTTATACCTCGCTCGCTCCCTCTCCCTCTCCCTCTCTCTCTCACTCTCACTCTCACTCTGTCTCTGTCTCCAAAATACAACCTAGGCCTACATATCACGTTCACGATGAATTTTGGAGGGCAAAAAGACAACGCTTACTTCATTTCGACACGGTGTTGCAGCACCATGGACAGAGAGCGGAGGTCTAATTCTCAACACGGGCACGAACACACACACACACACACACACACACACACACACACACACACACACACACACACACACACACACACACACACACACACACACACACACACACACACACACACACACACACACACACACAGAGTGAGAGAGAGAGAGGGAGCGAGCGAGGTATAAAACTATTTTTCCTATTCGGCATATTGAACCGTCGGCCTAATGCGCCTTCTTTTTGAAAAGTCGGACTAACGGACCTTCGGATTTCGTTTTCGGAACATTGAACCGTCGGAATAGTGGCATGTCGATCTAATGGGAAATATTTCGGAACATTGAGACGTCGGAACAATGAGGCGTCGGAATTACGGGCAGGCCCCGCTTAGTGCGCCTCTAGGCCAAATAAAAGAGTAAAATAGTAGGTAGGTTTTCAGCTTGTCTTTGAATATCTGAGTAGAGTCAGTTTCCCTGATTACAGATGGTAGACCATTCCAAAGATGGGGGGCTCGATTGAAGATGGTCCTTCGATTGAAGGACCATCAGGTAGGATGGTGCTAATTCATGCAAGGCTAGGTAAACAGTAGCACCTTAAAATCCGGACTGGCAGTTCTATGGTTGTGTTTTTTCCCCCACTTATGTTCTGAAATGGTTCAATTGGTTAGAAGGTATGTTTACGGCTTGGTGAAGGCAGAACTTCACTATGAAGCGGCTCACACACCAGACAAGGAGCACCGCGCGGGACAGCCTTATGTAGTGGAAAGGATAAACCTGTGAGAAGATTATATTTTAGGTGATAGGGGAGGTCATGAAAGGTTCGAGCCAAGCTGGAAGTTATAGAGTGGCTCTAATTGGAAACATGACCCACTGAAGTGAAGTTAAAACATAGGGCTTAAAAGGAGCTTTTTACACTCTGCAAAGTGTCAATGAAATTGCACAGTAACACTTGTGCTATAAAAGACAAGAGCATACAGACAAAATACAAACAATCACTATTCTGATGACTGAGAGCCAGAAAAGGAAATGAAGATCAGGTATAATACCTGTTTACCAGCCTGTTGTTATTAGTGGTTGAGGTTTTTAATGTGTGTGAGAGCAGTGTTGGTAGTGAGGAAAGAAAAGACCCCGGCAGTAAAAAAGGAAAAAGGAATTTACAAGTTATTGCAAGTAAGTTCATCTTTACAAATAAATCTACAGAGATGGATGAAACGGGACAGAGGATGTGCCAATACTGTGACAAAGTGGGGAAAAAGGGTGTGTGACAAATTCAGTTTGGGTGACACAGATCTCCAGTAGCGCCGAGATCGTTCATTGGCCTGTGACATGTGCCGCCGCGACCACTGACATACCATGGCACATGCCGTTCCGGAACGGCAGATGCCGTTCAGGAGCGGTAACTGCCGTTCAGGAGCGGTAACTGCAGTTCAGGTGGAACGGCATAGCGTTCAGGAACGGTAACTGCCGTTCCCAACAATGGTATATGACACCAGCCCGCCCAGCCTCCTTCGTATAATTTCAAGACAAGTATTGCCGTAAATGTAAAGCTATATATATTTGGTCTTTATTGACACTATATCACAACATAACGCCGTAAATAAAGGGATTTATACGTTTCTCTCGTCCGTTCTGTTGTTAGGTTATGTGCGATCTGTTTGTTGTAGCTTTTGAAATGACAGATGCGACTTGCTCCGGTGCCGGTAGTTAGCCTAGCCACCTAAACAGGTCCGACTAATCGATAACAGAGATTTAGAGCTATAGTTATGGCTACAGAGGCAGTTCCCTAAATTTACCATGGGGCAGGTACTGTAGCCTATGGCTAGACAGTCATCCATTTTTCCACTCGTGTTTTATCAAGGTGTCCTGGTAGCGTAGCCTATATAGCCTACTGTATGACTGCTTCAGCTCATAACTATTCAATAGGCCAAATATTAAGTTTGTTCTTATTGGTGTTTGACCCAAAAATTTAAGTAGGTCTACAGGTTCCTATCATTTAACACTGATCCAGTGTCATAAACCTTACTATACCGACATGATCCAGTGGTATCATGGCATAAAGGCTAGTCCAACCGTTTTTCCGCTGGCGAGCCAATTATGTTAATTGGAAGTTCCATTTCCTACTGGAATCACCGTTTTTCCGCTGGCATGCCACTCATGTAAAATAATAATAATAATAATAATAATAATAATAATACATTTAATTTAGAGGCGCCTTTCAAGACACCCAAGGTCACCTTACAGAGCATATAGTCATCATTCAAAACTATGTAAAACAGACTAGGAATAAAAGGAAAACAGAGGGAAACAGTGTGTGTGAAAATGGTAATTACCAGTTTATACTGGCTGGCAACTACCGTTTTTCCACTGGCATGCCACTTATGTAAAATGGTAATTACCAGTTTATACTGGCACCTACCGTTTTTCCACTGGCATGCCACTCATGTAAAATGGTAATTACCAATTTATACTGGCACCTACCGTTTTTCCACTGGCATGCCACTTAGCCTATGTACAATGGTAAGTACTGGGGATGTGCATTTCTGGCAAAAATACTATTCAATATTCGCTGAGAAGTATTTGAATAATATTCGAAAATCGGTCAATCAAGAACCCACACGCACCTCGGATACACTCACACAGAGGCTTGTTGATTTGTATGAAATCAATCAAAATTATTAAAACATCGCTATTTATTTTACTGAACACAGCCTGCATGACGGTGAACTAGACACGTCTTTAGGCCAAACAAATTTACACGGTGTGTCTTTTTACAATTTATTTGTTACCAGCATTCATAGTGTGATCAGCTAAGAAATAGTCTGCCAAAGACGATGACGTCGCTTAGCAACAGAGGAGTCGGAGGGATTATTAGTCTACGTCACTCCCCGCTCTAAGCGCATGTTATGCAGAAAGAGACAAGAGCGACAAGAGCCCCAATCATGTCTTGTTGTGCACAAACAGTTTTAATAAGACTAACAAAACGCAGAAGTTTTACAGGATACCATCAACTCGCACCCCATTTAATGCAAACAGAAGACGTCTTTGGTTACAAGCTATCGGAAGAAGCGATTGGAATGAGCAGATGATCAAGCTTACTACCGTCACCGGAGTCCGGCTGTTTTCAAAAGCATCTGTCATTTCAAAAGCAACAACAAACAGATCGCACATATCCGAGTCCCTCCAGAAAAATGCGGCGTTTTTTTGTGATTTATGCGGCCAAAAATCCTTGATTATGCAGCACGTTTTCTACAAAAATGCGATGAAATATGCGGCTTATTTATGCAATTTTATGCGATGAAATTGCGGGAACTTGCAAAAAATGCGGGAACTTGCGAAAAATGCGGGAACCTGCGAAAATTGCGGTTTGATAAAAGAGGGGAAAAAAGTGATTCCCCCAACACCCTGTTCTCACTAGGCTACTACCTTAATATAAAGAGTAATTTCTTATTACTTTCTATGATAAACAAGCATACCACATCGCAGAAAGTGCTGGGAATATTTAAGTTCTCATCTTGTTTTTTTTATTTGAGACCTTAAAACATGGCTCAAACTTACAAAACATTGAGTACAACTTCTGTAGCTTTACAAAAAGAATCTGCTTCAACTTCTGTAGAAATGAATGAATAAATTATAAAAAAATAAATGTTCCTGTTTTACAGAGGAAGCTTTTCAAAAGAGAATTGTTAAAAGAGAATGAAACTACAACAGTCCACTGTGAAAATTAAAACTAACTGCGTAGCCGCTAACACTAGCCAATCATTCCTCATCCTCCATCCCCTCTCCCTCAAAGTCCATCTCTTTAACCATCCTTGCGTGTTTGGCTGCGGCAAAGTGGTTTTCCAGCTTCGACTTCCGCCTGTGGTCCAACACGCAGTTGCACAGAGTGCAAATTAATTTGCCCCCACTGTCGTGTAAAAATCCGGGAAACTGCTTTGCACGGTATTTTGCATTTATCTTTGTTGGCAAATGACACTGCTTCATCTTGCCTTCGTCACAGGGTTTGCCATGGCGTTCACGACGCGTAATTACGTCACTCCATAATCAGGGTGTCCGCGGAGGTCTTAAAAGTCTTAAAAAGTCTTAAATTCATTTTTCTAAATTTAAGGCCTTAAAAAGTCTTAAATTCGTCAAAAATGTCATATGCTGGTCTTAAATTTATAACTCTGAGGTCTTAAATTTGTCAGGGCAGGGCTATTTAATTTTTATTTTTTCTCGCGGAACTTTTCGAGAAGGAGATGTACGAGAGGCTACTTTCTTGCTAGCTGCATATATAAACGGATGTCTGCGCGCTTTCTAGCTAGTCTGCAACAATGGGTAAATGCAAGTTCAAAGTCTGTTGGCTGGAAGACGTCCGTTGCCAACCCAGAACAGGCCAGATGCATTCCGTGCAAAAGTAGCCTACATTCAAGCTCGGCACCATGGGGATTAAGGCTGTTGTCAGCCATATGCAGAGCCAAAAACATAAAACCTCTGCCAGGAGCCACACACAGACCCCAGCCATTTCTACGTTTTGCATCTCTGCCCCGGCGCCACCGCCGCAGACGGTCCGCGCTGCTAGCACTGACCTGAGGGTAGCATTTGGTGCGCCACCAACACTGAAAGCGGAGCAGTTGTGGATTCTAAATACAGTGGTCAAGCACCAGTCCTACAAATCGAATGAGGGGATAGGAGATCTCTTCGGTTTGATGTTCCCTGACTCTCAAATCGCGAGCACCTTTACTGCTGGAAGGGACAAAACGGCGTATATAACTCGCTTCGGACTAGCGCCTTTCATCCGAAACGAGCTAATCTGCAGCGTCAACAAGGCTGATTTTGTTTTGATGTTTGAGACGTTGAACCACGCCACTAAAAGCAAGCAACTTGACGTGCACGTCCGATATTGGGTCGGAGATCAAGTGCATTCCCGGTACTTGGGCTCGCAATTCATGGGGCCCCACATATATTGGGGTAAAAGGGATGATGATGCATAATATTTTTTAGACAATATGCAGAATCTTTTCACTTACGAATTAACACGGTCGGCTATTTTTGCCAGCACGCCACCCTAGCCATATTATGGGCAACCGTGTTCCCCTTGGCTGTGATTTGAACTTTTAATTCCTCGTAGGAGTTCATAATAATACATTGCTCGCCTTGGATGAGATACACCGCTCTTGCGCGATTTATTTTGCATAAGGGTGAGTCAAATGACACGAGAAACGCCCCTTTTATGTGAACGCGCATTGAACCTAAAGCGGAAAACCTGGTTCAACTAATTTAATCTAAAGTGAGCGTCGTGGTACCATTTAACTGTGATTGCGAGTTGCGGCTCTGTCGAGCCAGGTTTTCCCAAGAAAGCCTGGGTATGTTCAACGAGGTTCGTGGTATACCCCCCAGGTCTTACTGAAGGCATTTATTTAATGGTGAAAATATTATTAATCAGTGGCGTAAATATCGACGGTGCAACCGGTGCAGCTGCCCGGGGGCCCAGACGCTGTCCCCCACCCCCCTCCCTCTCAACAACTCACAACTTGGGTGCACCATAAATACGTGCTGGTGCACCCAAATTAAAAATTCCTTGGGCGCACCAGTGCACCTAAGGAAAAAGTTAGTCTGGAGCCCTGGAGTATCACTTTATGTTCAATAAACAGACAGAAAGTAAACTTGAATGAGTCTCATTGAGTGACACACATGCTATGCTTGGGTTGTAATACAGCGGGATCCCCCCCACCATCACGGGTTTAAGGTCTTAAATTTCATTGAAGGTGGTATTAAAAAGGTCTTAAAAAGTCTTAAATTTGACTTGCTGAAACCTGCAGATACCCTGATACCCTGATAATCCCATGGCAACAGGGGGAAATGGCTGCTTTATGAGGTGAAAGTGCGGCATATTTAAAAAAATGCGCCCCCCGCATGAATATGCGGACTCGCTGATTATGCGTTGAATTATGCGATCACATAATCGCTTTTTTCTGGAGGGACTGATATCCTAACAACAGAACGGACAAGAGAACCGTATGAATCCCTTTATTCACGGCGTTATATTGTGATATAGTGTCGATAAAGACCAAATATATATAGCTTTACATTTACGGCAATATGGCCTACTTGTCTTGGAATTATACGGGGGAAGCGGGACGTGCTAAGGATTGGTTTTGGGTCGTTTTAGAAAAATAAATGGCTTTGGTGGAATTTGTAAAGACATCATTTGAATACCTGATAGATTAGAGAGACAGATAGAAATACATAATACAAATCTCACTGGCTCTTACACAGGCAGGGACAATCAACTCGGAAAACTGATTCTCATAGCGCATGCTCACTAAGAGAAGGCAGATGGCTTTGCCTTTTTTGAAATATTACACTTTATTAAGTGCTGGAAAACTGGATCTAGAAGCTTAAAATAACCATTACATATCCCATTATCCATGACACATCTACCAAATATCTAGGAAATTTTTGAAAATGATATAAATATACATCTCAAAGACGGCTAATAACTCTTCCCCTCAATGCTTTGTTTGGTCTGTACTTCCCCAACCCATACAATAGGCACTATTGCCTGGATTAGCCATTTGAGAGTATGGTCATTCATACCCACCACTCCTTGCTATTACGAGTCACTTATTTCTGTTGTCCATCACTTTTTATTTTACAGGCAGCTCCTTTAAAGGTATAATTCGCCCTGATAATCTATAATAAATGATAATCTCTCGCTCTCTTAATGTCTTGCCTATTACAGTCAAACACAGTTTTTAATTCATATTTTGAAGAGTCAGGGGCAGGGCACAACCTTCTCCTATCAGTCTTTTTCACCTGCGCTATTCTTATTGGAATATGCCAAATAAACGCATCATTACTGATGAAATGCATACTGAAAAAACATTGTTTGTCCAAATTATTTACGTTTTTCTCAGAGTGAAGTTGTGTTCTCTGTGTTATAATTATATTATTTTAATGATAAAACAGCCGAGAGACACCAGGGTAGCCTCATTGTAAAACTCTTCCGGATGTCCCTCCCCTACAGCCTCCGCAAATCCCTACTTAGATGTTTCCTACGTGTATGCGTAGTGTTAACGATATATTGTTATAAAACATGTTCTATGATTGTAGGTGCAAGCTTCATTGGCTTGTTGATTGTAGGTGCAAGCCTTATTGGCTATGCATACTAAATGAATGATAGCCAACGAAAACAGTGGGGACACACAGATCCTCCCCACGGTTGAGTTGGAGAGAGTTTCTCACTACGGGGGCAGGAGATTAAAATCCTGGACATAGCTCAACTTTGTGGTTAGCTTTTGTCTTCTTTTTGCTGATCAAAAACTTGATTTGCAAATAATACATTGATGTTTGTAAGCCTCTTGGACTGGAGTTGTGTGTCACCTGGTCCCCACATGTCTGAAACGGCTGCTCTTTCCTGTGGGGGGCCTAAAAGCCTTGTATATGCTGCCCTCAGTTCATATTGTGAGCAAATTTAAAGGTATCAAATATCCCTTCTACCCTGACGATATCCAGGGTAAATATCCCTGGATATCGTCAGGTATGTCTCTTTTAAGTCCTAATGAGATTGACAAAGTGTGAGAGTGACTGTTTTGCACATTTGTCTTACTTTCTTAGGGAATTGGTTCCTTATCATTGCTTCAGAAAGAAGTGTGTCCAAGCTTGCGTATTGGGTCTCCTTCTGCAGCAGTACTATCTAACTATACAAATCACTGGGTTATATTTGACGCTTTGTACTTCGATCAACATGTAAAATGGTTGTCCTTAATAGATTTTTTTTATCTAAGATACATTGCCAAACTCAGGTTTGCTGTATGCCTGCCTGCTCTAGAGGTGATCATTCACGCTTTAATAGAATTCAGGATAGAACAGCGATCCCCTTTTCCCCTGCCTAAGCAAGGCATCTGTGACAATCTACACATGGTGGAGAATTCTGCGGGAAGGCTGTTGACAAGGTCTAGCTGGACCACTCAAATTACATTCTTCTTCACATTTGTTTCCCATGAAGTTCAGGATTTATTTTAAGGTACTTGTTTATTTTACGTATAGAGCCTTGCATGGTCCAGGACCTGTGTACATCTCTGACCTGCTCAATCCTTATATCACAGCTGAAAACAAAGCTGGTTGGCCCTTTGAAGTGGTAACTCTGAGAATTCTCTTACATAGTCATATGAAATTAAGAGAGATGAGAGATATTAATATTGTAGTTGAAGACTAAATTTATTCAAACTGGCCTTTGTGTTTTTAAGATCTGTAGTTGCTTATTGTAGCAATGTCAAACCACATATCCCTAGATGGCAACTCTCTCCTGCATGCTGCCATGCAGGAGATCTCTTCCAGAGTGTGTATGGAGATGGCTGGTTTAACCTGTGCACACTGATTACTCAATGCGCAAATTGGCCAATAAAGTTGGAGCAGTTGGCCCATTTTTCTCATATGACCATTTTGTTATTGTATAAAAAAATATACAACTATTATTGGATGGATACCAATACCCCCCAATACCCATAAACCAAAGTTGTTGTACTGCACCCAAAGGTGGCTCTATTTAAAAAGCCTTATTTCTCCTCACCAGATTGACCTGGACTCAAAATTCTTTAATCATATTAACCTCTAAAATCAGATGCATCTTTTTCCCCCTTATCTTCTGCTCTAAAATGTTTTACTTTTCCCACAATTTCATAGAAAAGCCAAACATCCACAGTCTAAACCCATTTTGCCTATATTACCATTTTGTTGTTGTATAACTACCATACGGCTATCATTAGGTGGAAACCATTAACAATGCAAATTTTCAGACCTGTACTCTTTAAGAAAACCCTCAATTCTCTTGTGAAATGTGTGCTTGGAGTTTTCTTGATGTTGTGTGCTTATCAATTGACATTTTCACCATGTGAATGAGGCTTTATGCAGTTCAGGAATGTCAGTGGCTCAATGGGTTTATGCTGTGTACTGGTGATCCTGAGGTTGAGAGTTCAGATCCCGATTATCACATTATGAACAAGCTGAACATGACATTCTGTCATTGCCACTCATTTAAGAAACACAACAATGAAAAGCACCTGAAATTCATCAGGCAATCAACATTCTGGGTCATTAGTTTCCAAGAATCTGACTGCCATGACAGAGTATGGCATTAAGGGGAACTTCCTCATTTATCATTTTTCCATAATGAACTCTGTCATATTGATATTTCTTCCGTTAGTGTTCTTGACTACAAATGTTTAATTTTCCCAGAATTTCAACGATTTTTGTTATATGCTTTGATGAAAGCCATTAATTCACTTGAGAAATGTGTGTTTGAGTTTTCTGGATGTTGTGTGCTTATCAATAGACATTTTGACCATGTGAATGAGGCTGCAGTTCAGGTTTATAAGTGGAACATCTTTCCTTAAATATGACAATTATATGTTATATATCTTCCATTAGTTTGTTCTTGACTTTTAATTTTGCTCGGACCCCGTTAAACACCACTTGCGGTTTGTCTTTCATTCTGCTTAGTTTGTTAGAACTTCTTTTCAAGAGAAAAATACGTTTCTGATCCTCCTTCCGAACCACTTTACTCAGTGGTTCGATGAAAGCCCTCAAACTGATGTTACCCGACAAGCTTCCTAACCAAAGTAACACATTTCGAAACATCTCAAAATATTTTTACCTTTAGTTCTCCTATGATAAGTTAAACATTTATAACATATCTTGGAAATTGGATATGCCGCCAAACTATGAATGACCCAATGTTTCATTTCAGAAATGTAATCACATTTTTATACATAAACCTCATCAAACATTATGCTTTCTTTGAGGGATCGACATGAATAGCAGAGTGGGAATACAGAAAGGATGGAACATCACTTATAAATTAAAACTTAAAAATAGGTTTGGAGTGGGTCTGGTCTAAGAATCCTGAGTTCATGGAAAAATGTCAAGGGTTCTTCGGTGTTGAGAGTTGATCGGAAACCCACTTACTTCCTCCAAATAGCACCTATGTGATATAGGAACCAATATATATCAGGTAGAGTAGAGTACACTTTGTTTGACTCATCTCCAGATAACTAGCAGATTGACCTAATGGATACGGATAGGTCGATTTTACCTACCAGAGAGGTAGAGTTTGTTTTAAGCTCCTCAAACAGAGGAGCTGGCAGTAACGGAAACACAGTCCTATAACCCTATTTGTTTAAAGATAGAATTACTGTCTTCCTTCTGTCAAAAAACTTAGTTTTATAAGTACTTACCGTAACCGACTATAAGCCACGCCTTTTTTCCCATTTTTAGATTCTGTGGCTTATATAACGGTGCGGCTAATCTATGGATTTTTACAGCTAGCGGCCACTAGGGGACCTCCTAAATCGAGAGCAAGTTAGACATTACGAGAGCGAGACAGCAATCTCTTTCCCGACAATCTTCTGTGCACGAACCCTTACATATGGTAATTAGGGCTGGTCCGAATTATTCGAATACTTGTTCCGAAAATTTGTATTCAAAGCTTAAATCAGTATTCTGAGCTTCGTTTTTTTTTTCGAAATGCTAACCTTAGCTTAGTTGTTTGTTTACGTTCGCAGTACAGCGCCGCACCAATCAACTGTGACTGGCTGCAGAGCGTGAGCGTCTTGGGAGTACCCGGTCAATATAATTGATATAATATGGACACGTAAGACGATCAATATTCGGTATTTGTTATGGATTTATTGTACAAATTCCCTGAAAAGATGCACGTTCCAGGATGAATTTAAAAGCTCCCGTAAGGGCTGAGACGGCAGAGGACAGCTGATTTGGAACAGAACAACAGCTGTTCGCTTTCACAGGGAAAAACTAAGGAACTTCAACCTACTTAGGCCTACTAATTAACGTTCAAAAGCTATTAAATCTTCAACAAAATATGCAGATACTGTCAAAATCGGTTTAGGGAGTTTATAGGGATTATTAATGTTGTTTTTGATGGCGTTTTCTTCTGGAACGAGTATTCGAATATTCGCTCGGAAAAATCCAACGAGTATTCGGAGCCTGAAAAATGGCATTCGGGCCAGCCCTAATGGTAATTAAACATTAAAACACCTGCGGTTTATAGTCCAGTGCGGCTTATATATGTACACATCATTCAATTTAGCTGCTGCGGCTTATACTCCGGTGCGCCTTATAGTGCGGAAAATACGTAGTTCGATTTTTGTCACAGGGTTGATTTTTCTTACTAATTATAAATTGTTAGAAGCTGGAACTTACCAAATAATATTGGTTTCTTTAATGTCTGAATCAAAGCAGCCACCAAGATTTTGGCAGATGGTTTGACATAAGAGGATGAATGTGTAAGGCCGTTGGTGAGACAATTGATGGAGTCCAGGGCGATATAGGACAACCTTAGACTTGTTGTCATTCAACTGGAGAAAGTTGAGCTGACTCTGTGCTGCGAGAGGGCCCTGAAAGCAAACAGTTTGGGAATAGCCTTTTCGAAGTACTTTGAAAGGAATCGCTTGGAGTTGCTGGACTTCTGCATTCTTAGTACAATGACCCAGTACCAGTGATTTGCAGCGGTTGATAACAGAAAGAATGCAATCGGAGGCTTGAGGAAATTATCTTCATATCATATGGGGGACTAAATATGAGGCAGAGACCGGTTGAAATGGTTGACTGGAAGGTCCCTCAGTAGGCCTATATGAAAATGTGTTTGAATGTTGTTGTTTTTTTCTACATTCTCTTTTTACAGAGCGATTAAACCAGTGCTGGGGTTGGGCTGCATCAGGGCTCGGCGATTAATCAAATTTTGATTGCGATTTCGATTTTAGCGACAAACATTCCGGAAATTAACATAATCTAGTTTTTTTTAATGATTTATAGAAAGGGCAGAACAGCTGAACACATATCTATTAAGGCTGTAACGATACGCGTATCAAACCGAAAATCGCGATACCCGAAGCCACGAACCTGTCTCGCGGTGTGAGAAGGCAGAAGCGCGATATGCCCTTTCTAACTCTTCGGTCAAATTGTCCGATTGAAATTTGCTAATAATTTGTCTAAATAATAGTCTGCTGACAGCGCCCCCTCCTATCGATGCCGTAAATATGTGACGAGATGCCCTCTCTGTGATCACAGCTCTCCGTGGCTACGGAGGATTGCATTTCTCCGCAGCCGTCGAAGTCCTCATATGCGATATGAACAACATTTATCCAGAGTGGGCCAAGCGCGAAAAAAATTGCCTGTGTGAGTGTGATCCTGTCTCTATTGTTTTGTGTGATTTGACTGGCAGTTTGTCTGCTTATAGGTCGGAATGAAGCGGCCACCGATTATTGACAGGATGGGTACTTTATTCTACCGGACTCGTTCGCTTCTTCACTAGACACACGCGCTACCGCTCGCTCTCCTCGCTCGTCCACTCACTCGCTGACGTCACTCACACACGCATACGCACACTGCCATTCTCGCGCACACACATATGCTACTCGTAACACCAGAGCCCGTCTACGAAGAGCCTGGGCACTCCCTATACGCCCCATTGTACCGATTTTGGTTGCAGTTCCATGAGACATCCACTGGGGGTGATCGCGGGCGAGTCCAGATTGAATGGGAGTCTATGGGGCTAGACGGCTAACTATGCCTCTTTCACCTGCTTGTCGTTGAAATATCGCAAATGTTATTGTAGATTCCGCAAGTTCAATATAGATTATGGTTCAAAAGTCAAATGAGTGAGTACTTATGTCCTTTCGATTTCTTACAGTTTGGGCCGTTGTCGGCCATACACGCTAGCATTCTGCTAATGAATGCTGATTGGTCAGGGACGGACTTGCGACTGATTACGACCAGAGACCCCTCTTGACGGCATCTGAAGCTGAAGAGCAATCAGAAACGTGTTAACTTCGACTTTCCCTCGAACTAAATTTTTGCGTATTGTATATATATTTTCCTGCAGGCCCTTTTATTTTTTAGACAGTATGTATGGTGAAAGTACATGGGCATAAATTGAATTTCTTCCATTTCTTGTGTTCAATGTTCAATGTGTTATATACATGGTAGGTACGGTATGACCACCTTAAATAATACAGTCAATGTCCCGCTCAATATAATTTCATCTGTCATTGTCTATTTTTCGAAAATAAAGATAGTTTAAAAAAGAAATGCCTCGTAAATGTGCAATGATAAACTGCACTAACAGTGGAAACGGATTGTCCGTCTTTTCGTTTCCCAAGGAAAGAAAAAGGTAACGTTCTTGCTTGCTCCAATGGTCCTAGGCTACCTTCGGCTTCACCTGGTAAGGAAAGTTGCGCTGGAGCCCGGGTAATATCGCACATGGCTTATCCAAGTTGGGCGCTAGACATTCTCTAAAGTGTCGAGACTCAAGCACTTAACTAACCTTAACCGATTGTTCCATACAAATGGTTAGTTAACGATTTAACAACTTCAACATCTGCTATTACAGTCGTTATTTTTTTGTAGGACTTGTGCTAATGACCTTGCACAGAGGGAAAACCATCTACACCACTTGTCATTGATTTCTATGCATTCACTGATCTTTACAGATGGGTTTGTTTTAAGCCATTGAATATAATTGCTCTGCCCTGCAACACATTATAAGCTACACATGTTTGTTAAATGAGAAATATGGTCTGGGTCACATTGAAACAGTAACAGTTATATAACAGTAATTATACAAACATTATACCAACATTGCAACAGGCAAGTTTATTCAAACATCACACTAACAAGAACACAATAAGAACAGTAACTAATAAAAAAAAAAGAGAAATGATTTAACAACACTGAACATACTGAACAGAGGAGGGGGAAAAGGACAGAGGAAGAAGACTTGTCCGTTGTCACAGCATCAAGGTCCAACTGTACAGATCAAGAAAGGAAGAGGCATGAGGAGTACAACAGAACACTGCTCTCTAGCAGATTGTTTACTGATGTAAACTAAATTGATGCAGTCTTAAAATTATGATTCTAATCCAGGTTTCTATTTTAGGAGAAAGAAATGGCTCATAATCGTTACAAAAAAAAAAAAGCTTTATCATCGGCACTAGTGAGGATTAGAAAAAACACTCTGTAATTAACATACATATGTAAAACATTCACGCATTTCTTTTTTTTACATTAGCTCACTAAAACTCTGTAACTAGGGTATTAAGCAAAAAAAGCCTTACCTCCAACAGCTGGTGTTATCGTTGCGGGAAAAGGGAAATGCTTTAGAAACTGCCGTAAAGCAGTACCTCTGACAGTATGACAATGTGTGACGTCATCGCATGTTTTTAACGCCTTTTTAGAACAGATACTTGACCTTAAAAAATGCAATATTCAGCTGAGTTTATTATCTTAGCCCCACCTTTTGATAGCAACTTTCAAATTACTTGACAAAAAATTACATCGTGAGAAAAGTGGATTCTGAGGATAAAACCCCGTTGGCTCCCATTCATTCTGGACTCGCCTACGAGCGCCCCGCGTGGTCAGAGATTATTACTGCAACCAGTCCAGAAAACCGGAACTAACCCGCGAGTGCCCATTCTCCTCATATTAGACATTCTCTGGTAACACTATGCATGGTTATTGCGACGTTCATGTTTTTCCTCATCTATTGAAAGTTAGGCTATTAAACATGTTGCATTCTATCCGGCCTGATTATGTCATTATTTAAGCTACATAGCCTAATAAGAAGCGCTAATAAGGATATTTGAATAAACCAACCAAACAGTTAAAGGGGCCCTATTATGCCTACCAGCAAAAAGCATCCTCCAACTGCAATCTTTGGTTATTTCTTTATTAATATAGCTATACTTTAATAGTATTCTTTCGGTTCAAATCTGTCCAGTGTTCCAAATTATTTGTTATTAGATTAGATTAGATTAGATTAGATTTCTTTATTGTCCTTGTTCAACAGAGTTAATCAACGAAATTACGTTTAGAGCATCACCACTGGCATAGTATATAAATATAAATATATTAATAAATAAATAATAGATAAATAAATAAATGAATAAATAAATAAATAAATAAATATTAAATGTTACATCAAGATAATTGGTATTTAAGTGTTGTTTAAATAAAATGCTTTTTAAATTTAAAAGAATCGTGGGATGTATCGAACCGTGGGTCAAAAATCGTGATACAAACCGAATCGTGAATTTGTGTATCGTTACAGCCCTAATATCTATATATCATTTTAGATTTCGACTATTTTGTGGGGTTTTTTAAGGCAACATTTCTCAGTTACAAAGGTTTTTTGGGAGAGACATAGTGATTAAATGCAAAATGTTTTCAAACTCAAAAATAATCGTTTGAATAATCGGGATTTCAATATTGACCAAAATAATCGTGATTATGATTTTTCCAATAATTGAGCAGCCCTAGGCTGCATGGGGGATACGCGTAGACATCCGTCAGCCATCGGTGTGTGAAATGGCTGACATAGGGAGGGGGGGGAGGTTTTTCTTGGTTGGTTAGTTTCAAAATATTGTTCTCTCTCGCCTCCCCGATCTCTCCCACATCTTTAGAATTGAATGTGTTTGATGGACATGTAAGGCTGAATGTGCTTTGAATGATTTTGTGATAATCTTTGCATCACCTAATGATCTGATGTCGGAAAGTTTCCTTAACATAGCTTTCCTAGCAAGGTGACATTATTGCATAAGCTTTAATTGGAAAGAATGACCAAACTTCAATAGAAGGAAGAATTACTTAAATATTTGACAATTGTTCATAACCAATATTACAACGAATGTGCTCCTGGGCCCCTGTACTCCAGTTTGAGAAACAAGGCTCAATGGTTTTCTAGACATCATGCACTCCACTGCCCATGGTTCCCGCGGGTCCTTAAAAAGTCTTAATAAGTCTTACTTTTTTTGTGTGAAATTAAGGCCATAAATTGTCTTAAATTTACTGTAAATTTGCTCTAGGTATTACATTTTGCAGAGGGTTTTTTAAGACTAGGGGAAATTGTCGCACACAACAAATCACGTGCGTCTTTTAATTACGGAGTTTTCAGGAGTTCAGTCACTCATCAGTAGGCTAACTTGCTGGCGCTACTTTAAGCTAGTGACGGTTGACATCCTTAGGCCAACTTGCGCTACTTTCAGGATGGGACGGTGCAAATTCAATGAGAAATGGTTTGAGGAGGATAAGTTTCGGGGGTGGTTGGAGAAGGCAGGTGACTACGAGGCAAGGTGTCATGTTCCCAGGTTCTGAGTCGTTCACCTGTGGTGAAAACAAAACAACGGCCTATCTTGCAAAATACGGCATCGCATCTTTCATAAAAAGAGAGCTGTCACGCAGCATAAGCGATAAACAGTACATCCTCACATGTTCGATGACAGTGAACAAAACCACTAAAAGCAAACAGATGGATATCCATGTGAGGTACTGGCCCACGGAGGACACCGACAGCCATATCATATCGCGGTACTATGGATCACAGTTCATGCTGGATCATTTTAATGTAAGTATTCCAAACAGTAAATTAATAAAATTGTGTGTGTAGGGCTTTGACCCTTGCCCAAAAATCATATCTGAAGTTTGTTTGTTTATTAATATTAATATTCGAATATGTTCGAATATTTATTAATAATACTTTGACCATTAAATTCCTTCAGTAAGACCTGGATTGGGCTTCGCAGGGTTTGTTTACCGGCGTTGCTATGGTTACCGGTCCTGCTTGTTCCGACGGTTTATTAGGTATCTAATAAATCGCTGTCTAATCAATACTTTCATAAATTCACTGCCTCCTCCGTGGTCATTACAATATTATGAATAGACTGCGTCGGCTTCTCCGACGTCTCTCCCTCTTGGTCTGCCATAACAGGTTTGAATCTTAAGGGTTGCCTAATATTCGTTTGAATTTTGATTTATTTTTTGATATTCAAATTATATTCGAATAAGGAAGTTCGGCGTCAAAGCCTGTGTGTGTGTGTGTGTGTGTGTGTGTGTGTGTGTGTGTGTGTGTGTGTGTGTGTGTGTGTGTGTGTGTGTGTGTGTGTGATCACTGTCAGCCGTGTTTACATGGACACATCTGATCCGCATAGATGTGGAAGAACACCTCAATCGGAATAGAAAAGGATCATAGGCGTCGATTACGGGGGGGACATGTCCCCCCCACTATTTAAAACACAAATTTTGTCCCCACCACTTTTAAAAATGTGCAAACCAATTGCGACTGAAAAAATCCCCGCACACTCAACCGAAATCGTCGACTCTAAAATCATGCGATAGGCGCGCACAAAGACATTATTTATTAGATAGGCCTACCTAATAAACCGTTGGAACACACAAGACCGGGACCCATAGCAACGCCGGTAAATAAACCCCGAGAAGCCCAATCCCTATGAGCTCCCCGCGCTACGGCCATCCGGAGGCGCACTGAGCTTTTGGCCGTGATATTATCTATACAATTATATTATATTATATACTATTATATATAGAGCTCAGAGAGTCGCAAACAGCAACAATCACTTTCTCCTCCATGCTGCAGTTCACCCCGGACTGCACTGCACAGCACTTAGTTTGACGGTTGAACGCTGATTGGCTGTTACGTTACACATGTCACTCAGCGGCAATGCTGTTGAACGCTGATTGGCTGTCATCACGCGAAATTCGTGTCAAAGTTGAAATATTTCAACTCGAGCGAATTTGTCGCGCCACAAATCCTCGTGAACGCGCCCGCCTGTGCACGGCGACAGTGTGGCGCGACAAATCAAAACTTGTCGCCGGTTGTATTTCATGTAGGCTACGCCGTCTAGGCTTTGCCTAATGGGCTTGTCCCGCGCGCGCGTATGCGCGCGCTGAAAATTCAAACTATGCACCTATCAGCGTGGGCACCGCCCACATTTCCCACGGTATCGTGTCTATATAACACGGTGTATACCGTCGCTCATCCTCCCTTTTCTTTCAGCACTTGTGCTTATCAGCGAGAAATTGAGAACTACTATTAAGAAGATGAGAACTTCTTTCATACGCTTAGAGCTTTTGGATTTGGTCAAACATTTCTCAGATGGATAGATATTCTCTATAAAGACCCACAGGCCGCAGTGAGAACAAATGGTCTGATTTCCTCTTATTTCACACTTGGTAGAGGCACCCGGCAGGGCTCTGCATTGTCGCCAGGGCTTTTTTGTCTAGCTCTTGAGCCTCTTGCGGCAGCTATTCGGAAGAATCAGAATATTCAGGGAGTTAAAATAAATGAGTCTACACATAAGCTTCTGCTATACGCGGACGACATTCTGTGGCTTACCTCGGACCCAGCCAGATCTGTCCCAGCATTATTGGACGTTATTAAGTCATTCTCCAAAATATCAGGGTATAAAGTCAACTGGTTTAAGTCAGAGGCCCTCCCACTGACCTCATACTGCCCAAAAACTTTATTTCAGGCAGGGCTATTTCAGTGGCCTACTGAAGGCATAAAATATCTTGGCATTCTCTTCCCTCACCAAATTGATAAAATAATCGAAAAGAATCTGGACCCACTTTTTAATAAAATGTCATTAGATACAGATAGATGGTCACCACTATTCTTATCATTATGGGGGAAGGTTAACGTCCTTAAGATGAACTGTATCCCAAGGTTGAATTATTTGCTTCAATGTCTTCCTATTGCAATACCCCAGAAATACTTTAAAAGGTTTGACCAAATTTGCAAAAAGTTTTTATGGAATGGCAAACGTGCAAGGATAAAGTTAGAAAGGCTTCAAGTTCCAATCAATAAGGGTGGCATGGGCCTCCCCAAGCTAGCCCTGTATCATTATGCCTTCTGTCTGAGACATATAGCTCAGTGGACACTGCCACCTGAGAGAGCCCCTCCCTGCTTTGAGATTGAACAGAGACTGCTTTCCCCACTTGCCCCTATAAATGCTCTGTCTAGCACTATACCTTCCGAATTAAAATCTCACCCTATCATATCCAACCTCGTTAATGTGTGGAAGAAGTTTTCTAAAGCTTTTAATATCAATGTCTATCTTAATTCTGAATCTTGTATTTGGAATAACCCAAAGTTACGTATTAATAAACATTCTTTTTTATGGAAAGATTGGGTGGAAAAAGGAATTATTACACTAGCAAACCTATATGAGAGGGATAATATAAAGTCATTTGAAATGTTGACTGGTGAATACAATCTGCCCAGAAATAATTTCTGGAAGTACTTACAAATGCGTCACTTGTTACTTACTGTCATAGGGAGAGGAATAGAACCTCAACAGTCAGATCTTCTCTCTCGGACTATGAAAATAATGGGTTTGGGACATGAGGCTTCCATATTCTATACAATGTTATTCCAACAGACAGTTACCATATCTTATGCATCAATGTTAACTTGGTCGGCAGATTTGAACATTGATGTCACACATGAAGACTGGGATCGTATTTGTGAAAACATTAAGAGGGTGTCAAGAGACATTAAAATTAGATTAATCCAGTTTAAGATTCTTAATCGCTTTTATTGGACTCCAAGCCGACTGTTCAGGCTGAAGCTGCGGGATAATGCAGACTGTTGGAAGTGCTGCAGCTCAGAAGGGACTCTCCTTCATCTGCTCTGGGAATGTCCCATGATACAGAACTACTGGCTAAAGATTCATGATCACATTGAAAATATTACCCGGTCTAGCTTGGAGTTCTGCCCGCGGCTTTATGTCTTAAATGATCCACAAATAACATCCAATTGTGGAGCAGCAGACTTTATCCAGACCAGTATAATGGTTGGAAAACAAATTATAATGAGAAATTGGAAGAACCTAGGTGAGCCCTCTTTCCAGGAGTGGAGCACGGAGTTAGCAAAAGTGGCATCCTACGAAAAGATTTCTTTCAACATTAATGACAGGACTGAACGGTATGTGGCGAAATGGGGAAAGTACGTGCAATATATTGCTATAAGATGAGAGCGTGGTGCCTATTGTAAAAATGTAAAATTGATCCATGTGTGTTTTTCTATTTTTATTTTCTTTAATTTTTTTTTATTTTATTTTATTATTATTTTACTTTTTCTTTTTCATTTAACTATTTCTACCCGATTTTTATTACCTTTTTTGGCTTAATCTTTATGTTCTTTTTCAAAAATGTAACATCACTAAGGAACAATTGGTAAGATGTCAATTGTCATGTTGACTACAATGTTGATTGCAGTGTAATAGTGGTGTATAAAAACTCAATAAAATACCAATTACAAAAAAAAAAAAGAAGATGAGAACTTCAACACGGATCTCCCAAGCCGGTGGCAGCGGCTCGGGCGAGGCCGCGGACAAACGGCCCTTTTCAGGGCCACCTGAGAGCGCTCCTGGAGCTAGGTCCTTTTCAGGACTCCTATGCGCCTCCTGTCCCGCCTCCCTGGCATCGGGTGACGGGCACTTGGCATGCTTTCGGTGCCTCGGCGCCGACCACGCCGCGGCTGCTATGGCGGCCCCCGTCTCCTGTGTCGCCTGCCGGGAGCTAACTGAAGGGGGTGCTTCTTGCTTGCTTGCTTCTTTTCCCCTGCGGTGGAACTGGCTGACGCCATCGACCTGTTCAGGGCCGGCCCTGAGGTCGACGATGGCATCATCGACGCCTCCCTGGACGATGTCTTCGGCGACTCGGCGTCCGGTTTTTCCCGCTCTCGGGTTACAACCACCACCGTCATACAACAAGAGGGTCCGTGCCGGATGACCGATCTCTTCCGGGACATCATGGGTGAGGCGGCGGCCATCAAAGGGATTCCCATGCCGGCCCCGCCTCTCGCCCCCGTATCTGACGATATGCAGGGCGAGTGCTTTCGCACCCCATCTTTTTCCCGGCGGGTTACCCAGTGCCTTGTTCCCGCCTTTGCAGCACTTGTTTATTGCTGCAGGTGAGGACCCTCCGACCCTGAAGGCTCCGGTAAGATCCTACACGGATTTCACCAATGTGGAGGGGTGGGCCGATACTCAGGCGAGGGGGATCCCTCGCCTGGAGCCTCCCCTGGCAACGCTTCTCTGTCCGGGCGCCGGATGGCTCCCTAACGAAAAGCCGCTGCCCCCCGACCGCCTCCAGAAGCAGATTGTCGGCCTAACGGACAGGGTGTTCGTTTGTGCCTCTCAATCCGCGGCGGCGGTCAACAACATCGCCCTGCTCTCCTCTGCCTTGTTCTCCTTGTCGGCTCACAGGGAGGCCTACGGCCCGGAGGAAGCCGTGAGATGGCTGGCGGTTTTCCGCTTTTCCAGCGCCATCCTCCAGCTATGCCAGCCGATAACCGTTTCGGCCGGCCGGCATATGGCGTGGGCTACCATAATTCAAAGGGTCATATGGCTCTCCCACACTGCGGTGCGGGAACGAGAGCGGGCCAGCCTCGTCCAGGGTCCACTAGCGCCGGATGGCCTATTTGGTCCAAGGTTCTCCGAGGTGCTCGTGCACCAGCAGTCAGTCCGTGAGAATCTTTCCCGGTTCGGGCGGTTCTCACGGGCTCCTCCCGCCAGCAGGCTGGGAGGAAGCGGGGTCTAGGCCGGTCCCATCGTTCCAGGGGGCCGCCTCCGACTCCAGCCCCGGTGCAGCAGCAGCAGCAGCCGCCACACACGGGGAGAGCAGCAGCGCCACGGATCGGGAAGTACCGGACGCTTGCTCCTACTTTTTCTTTCCTTATTAAAGAAAAAAGTAAAGACCGTTCGGCCGAACGGCGGTACATGGTACCTAAAGAGCGATATTCCTCAGGCCACCTGCGTCCTACGCTTGTGGTGCGCTCCTCCATGTTGCCTCTTTCCCCCTCTCAGCCTGGTGGCTGTAGGGTGCCGGTCGGACGGCTTGTTCACATGGCCTCTGGTTCACCTGCTTCTAAGAAGCGGCGTCCCTTGGAGCCTCGTGGACGGATCAGAGACTCGTTGCACGAGCCCGTGGATACGGCCGCTTGTACCGGTCACCTGGTTCCCCACATTATAGGTGAGGAGACGGGTCCGCACTCTGTGGCTACAGCCTGCGGACAGCGCATGCGCACAGGTGCTGCGGCCGGACAGCTTGCTCCCTGTTCAGCGGGCACGAGCGCGACGTCTAGACAGCTTGTTTTTTTTACAGCTGCTAGTTCTGGTACGTCTCCTACGCTCGCTGAGCCTCCTCCCTTTCATGGGAAGCCCCCCTTGGTTCACACGCAGTGTGGAGGCGGTAGGGGCAGAGGAATACGGGTTATTCCTGGACGGTCTTCCTCAGCTGTGGGCTCGCCCTCTCTCCGACCGCTATGCGTGTTGGCAAGAGCGGTGCGTTCTGCCATCGTCGTTGGACACCACGTTGAGATGGGGCCATCCTATACAGTTCAAGCGTCGTCCCCCACCCTTTATGGGGTTGGTGGAAACCACGCTACGGGACCCGGCTGCGAGCACGGCTCTAGCAGCAGAGGTGGCACGTCTCTTGGTAAAGGGGGCCAACACTGTCGTTCCCCCCTACGAGTCTCACCTAGGGTTTTATTCCCGCTACTTCCTGGTTTCCAAGAAGTCAGGGGAAAAGAGACCTATTCTGGATCTTCGCGTGTTCAACAGATTCGTTGCCACGAGGAAGTTCAGAATGCTCACTGTTGGAGCGTTGTTCCGGTGTGTGAGAGAGGGCGATTGGTTCACATCCCTGGATCTCAAGGATGCTTACTTCCACGTCCCTGTTCGGCAGGCGCACAGGAAGTTTCTCCGCTTTGCCTTCATGGGGAAGGCGTACGAGTACCAGTGTCTGCCGTTCGGCTATTCCCTGGCTCCACGCACCTTCTCGAAGTGTCTGGAGACGGCGTTGGAACCGCTCAGGCGTCAGGGAAAGAGGATTCTCTTCTACCTAGACGACCTGCTTATTCTGAGCAACTCAGAAGAGACCGCGAGAAGGGACACCATGTTGGTGATAAACCATCTCTCCTTCCTGGGTTTTGCCGTCAACTGGGAGAAGAGCTCCCCGCTCCCCAGCCGGCAGACAGTCTATTTTGGGCTTTGCCTGGACTCAGCCACCATGACTGCGATGCTTTCGCCTCCTCGGCGAGACGCCATCCTGTCGTCGCTCTCCCGTTTTCACGTTCGCAGAAACGTGACCGCACTGTCCACCATGCGCCTGTTAGGGCTGATGGCAGCTTCCCACCCCGTGGTCCCCCTGGGTCTGCTTTTTATGCGCAGACTCCAGCGGTGGTTTGCTCGCCAACGGTTGGACCCAAGGCGACACAAGCTCAGGGTGCTCCTCGTTCCCCGTTCGGTGTCGCCAGACCTGGAATATTGGAAAGGACCCTCCGCCCTTCTCAGGGGTGTTCCCCTGGGCAGGGTGGCGTCCTACGTTGTGGTCTTCACGGACGCCTCGTTGACGCGTTGGGGAGGAACGTGCCTCTCTCACTCGGTCGGAAACGAGTGGCGCACGCCCCCTAGAGCACACATAAATGTGTTGGAGCTCGACGCTGTGAGGAAAGTGCTGTTGCATTTCTTTCACCTGGTGCGCGGCCGCCACGTTCTGATCAGGACAGACAGCGTGTCGGCGGCGGCGTACATCAACAGACAGAGCTCTGGCTTTGGGCTCATCAGTATCTCCTCAGTCTGAGAGCCCTGCATATCGCGGGCGCCCAGAACTTTGGGGCGGACCTCATGTCTCGAGGCGGTCCCCGCCGAGACGAGTGGCGGTTACATCCCAACATTGTCAGACTGATCTGGCAGAGGTTCGGGACAGCGCAGGTGGACCTCTTCGCGTCCAGGGAGAACACGCACTGCAGGTGGTGGTTCTCCCTCAGCCCCCAGGATCTTCCCCCGTTGGGGGTAGATGCGTTGGCACACACACCTTGGCCGCGGGCTCTCTTGTATGCGTTCCAGCTGATCCTTCCTCTTCTGGAACGGGTCAGACAGGAGAGACTGTCCCTGATATTAGTGGCCCCGGAGAACCGTTCAGCTCTGTGGTTTCCAGAGCTGGCCGCGCTCTCGCGGTCGGCGCCTTGGCCAGGATGCGCCAGGATGCGCTTTCACAGGCCCACGGGAGGGTGCACCACCCGCCCGATGTCTCGGGACGGCTGTTGGTTTGGCTCCTGAGAGGTTGATCCTGCAGGGCAAAGGTTTGCCTGAGACGGTTATCAACACTATTCAGAGTGCTCGTGCGCCTTCTACTTCTTCCCTCTATGCGGCGAAGTGGTGCGCCTTCTCTAATTGGTGCGAGACGAACCACGCTGTTCCATCTCAATGCGAGGTGGGAAGCGTGCTTTCGTTTCTGCAAAACGTATTGAAAAAAGGTTTGGCCTTCTCCACTATCAAGGTCTATGCGGCAGCCGTTTCGGCTGGCCATGCAGGCCGTGATGGTGGACCGATCTTCAGCCATCCACTGGTCAAGAGATTCTTGCGTGGGGCTAGACGGGTTAGGCCTGTTTCACGCGTGCTTACACCACGCATTTAAAACGGCGCTCTTGTTGGCCTTGGTTTCTGCCAAGCGGGCCGGTGAGCTAACCGCTCTGTCTGTCAGCCCGAGTTGCTTGTTGCTAAACGAGGACAGCTCCTTGACGTTGCTCAGACCTAATCCTGCGTTCCTCCCGAAGAACATTAATAGTTATTTTCGGTCGAGGGATATTGTGCTTAAGGCTTTTCACCCCCCGCCTCATTCTAGTGAGGCGGAGGCGGAGTTGCATCTCCTGTGCCCGGTTCGGGCGTTGGCTATGTACGTGAATCGCTCGGCTGCATTCTGCTCCACACAACAGTTGTTTGTGTGTTATAGCGACGCTAGCAGGGGCCGTGCTCTCTCTAAGCAGCGGTTTTCTCGCTGGGTATGTGAGGGTGTTTGCTTAGCTTACTCTCGGCAGGGCTTGGCGCCACCGTTGGGTGTTAAAGCTCACTCCACACGGAGCGTGGCCGCTTCAACGGCTCTACTCAAGGGCGTTTCAGTGGAAGACATCTGCGCGGCTGCGTCTTGGTCTTCCCCCGGCCCCTTTGTCCGTTTTTACATGTTAGACATGTCCAGGGGCTCACTCGGCAACTCTGTGCTGGAGTCCGGGACCCCTTTCACGGCTTAAGAATATAGACATGTTCTTTAAAGCGGCGTGGTTGGATTTCCTCTCGCCGCCTGGCGAGTTGGACTTGATTACCAGTCTTACTCTCCCACCTTTTTTCAAATGAAAAACAGGCTAGGGGTTTTTCTATTGGCTCGCCAATTGTCTGGTGGTTTTGTTTACCAGTGTGGCACTCCCGCCCGTTTTCTTCAAATAAGAAACGGCCGAGAGAGTCCCATTATTGGAGAGCCGGATTCCGTAGCTCCGCCCCCGGTGGTAGCGGACCTAATGGAAACCGTGTTGCTCTGGTTTTTCTTTTCCTTTTCATGGGTTCCATGAAGCACGGATTAGAGCCGGAGTCTTTACAGACTCACTTTTTTCTACCTTGATCATTGCCTTGCTTGATCTGGGAGGAATTAGTTTTTTATTAAGCTGTTGTGCTTTACACTTCCTTGGCTTTTTGAGTCTTAATGTGCTCTGGTGACTTAGGTCGTTTTGACTGGGGTCCAGCAGGAGTACATTGATCGGGCTCCGCTCGCAGCTTCACCTTAGCCCATAAGGCGGAGCCTAGACGGCGTAGCCTACATGAAATAGAACGATAGTTATGTTATTATGACTCTAGTTCTATGATTGTAGGCGTAGCCGTATAGTTTCCCACCTGCTGTACCCTCCAAATGCTGAAAGAAAAGCGTGGAGGATGAGCGACGGTATACACCGTGTTATATAGACACGATACCGTGGGAAATGTGGGCGGTGCCCACGCTGATAGGTGCATAGTTTGAATTTTCAGCGCGTGCAAGGGACAAGCCCATAAGGCGAAGCCTAGACGGCTACGCCTACAATCATAGAACTAGAGTTATAATAACATAACTATCGTTTTCTCTCGCGAAAAATTAGACCGATACGCGTCTATACGTTCACTTTGTATGGGATCCTGTCGCCCCATCACGTTTGGTGTGAACGCACAGTGAACGCACTGGAGAATTTTCAAGACAGACAGCCAAAATTGACAGTTTTATTCAGAAAATAAAAAAAGCATGTTTGTGACACTGGATAACGATATGGATACATTACCTAGCCTGCATGTGGAGGGCCACATAAGGGAAGAAATTGGTTTACGTAAACTTTGCTGCTGGTTCTGTTTGCTCGTGATGACCTGGCCAAAGGTTACCCGCGGTCCTAAGCGATGGTGATCTGATTCTGGTTGGTGCTCCAGCTAGTATGCATTGTATATATAGATTGCAGCTTGTAGCAGCTACACACGGTGCGATTGCTATGCCAATGTGGTTATAGTTGTTTTGTCTGATTGAGATATGTGACGACTTGGAGCCTGGTAGGCCTATATTGACATAAATATGTTACCTGTGTGATTATGCTAAACTGTAGGGGAATTTATTTGCGGGCAATTTGCTTATGATGTTGTAACGAGTGAAGTCTACATTGGTCCTTCGCAAGTGTTTACTGGTGGTCAGGATTTGGAAGATGCAATTCTCCTCTGGGTGCTTTTTTTTTTATTTTTTTTTATGCAGCATAACATATTCTACCAGCAGCCCTTGCTCGTCTTCAAAAGGCTGATGCTCAGTACCTCGTTTCATTTCGTACCCCCTTTACAGTCTGGCATTGTTTGTCTGGTAAACTTTGTTAATGTCAAGATAAGTGTTAAATTGCCAACACTGTTCTTTGTCCTGTGTGTATTAGTATTACATATCCCGAGCCAATACCCTGGTCTTTCCAACGCCGTTTTGCAAAACACGCCAAAACACAAACTGTGGTTTTCAACTTGTATTGTTCGGATAGGATTCAACACCTGACAATACGCTGTAGTGCATATTGTAATGCAGCGTTGAATGGATGAATAGCTTACATAAGGGTACCCAGCACTTTTCAAACCACACTTATGGTTATTGTCCCCACCACTTCTAAAAACAAACTGACGCCCTTGAAAAGGATCATATACACGCCTCAATCGGAATATAATTATCTGTTCGGAATATAATTCTATTCGGCTACAGAAGAGGTGGTGTAGTCCGCTATAATCGACATGCATACACTTATTCCGATTAGTTTGGGGTTTAACTAAGAGCAGCTGCAGTAGTTCGCATTTGGTCAACTCCGCACACCAAACTTGACCGCTGTCAAGCAAGGTGGAT
This sequence comes from Gadus morhua, assembly GCF_902167405.1. Taxonomy (NCBI): domain Eukaryota; kingdom Metazoa; phylum Chordata; class Actinopteri; order Gadiformes; family Gadidae; genus Gadus; species Gadus morhua. The sequence goes on from NC_044062.1 coordinate 28,114,835, forward strand.
TTATTGCCTGATTCATGTCTTTGTTATCACTCCGTGGTAGTTACGGTAGTCCGGTAACATATCAACCCCAGCGTGTCCGGTTGCTAAGCGACGGGACTTGGGTGATTATGGGTGACATGGGTGGGTTCATGTGTTCGCGTATCGTCGTGTCTGCGCGCTTCCGAGATAACTTTGCAAGAGTACTACTACTGCTAGTACTACGGCTACGGTTGATGTGTATAAGTGACTCAATAAATTCCCTTTTCTATCAAATAATATTTCAGACATTTTTTGGGTCTTAATTTATGTATGTGTTGGTCTTAAAAAGGTCCTAAAAAGTCTTAAATTTGACTTTAAAAATGGTGCAAGAACCATGCTGCCAATCTCCTCCCATCAGAGACAGCGCCCCTATCCTTCAAAAAGGATAGGGGCTTCCCATAAAATGAATTAACTTCTTAATAATTCTCATGATTTACAAAACTTTCCTCACTGGCAGGACCTTAGCTGTAAGGTCCTGCCAGTGGTGTAGCATAGCTACACCATTCCTCTTGAACCAAGAACAGCAGTGATTTTCCCTCCCCTCGAACCATTCAAACCCTTTCAATCCTTCAAACTCCCTCTCTCCAAACGCCCTCTCAAAGCGCCAGTGAACCCACTGTTTCAGCTGGAATTTGAACAGTATGAGTTAGAACTTTGAGTCAAAAAGGTCTGAGAATTGTATTACAAAACCATAATAAATAAAATGGATAATTACTATAATTATTACTTTGTTTTACCTGTTGGAATTGAAATGTTACTGTCAATGACTTATAGAATTGAACAAGACTAGATAGCGCAAATGTTTGCAAAATAAATAATGACAATGCATAAATCAGAATTGGAGGGTGAGAAGTTGATTCATGCAGTTGATCACATCTAATTTGAGAAGGTATTGTGGGACAGTATTTTACTGACTACAAACTTTGTTTTTTACACCCCACAGCATGTTTGTTGCGCTACACTGTATTCTCTCTGGTCTACCTGTTCTACTTGTTGCTGCTACCATGGTTCTTCTGGCCCAACAAGCACACAGTCAGAGGTAAGACAGATAGATTTGTGTGTGTATATTCTGCTGCCTGTCTTTAAGAAGCCTGTGTGTAACTTAACAATTCATCTTGTCGATTGCCGATTCTGTGTAAAAGAAGGAAGAGCCCTTGGAGGCTAAGGAGACACAGGGAGAGTCCTAATTGATTAAAACTTTAATCAATTAAGAATTCCTTTAGTTCCTTTAGTTCACCTTTTTCACAGAGGTGTCATCATAGGACACAGACAGCGGTCACTCATATCACTAATTACATGTCTGCTGTTTTTATGGGCATGGTACATAAACCAGCCATACATGATTGGAGCTGCCCATGTAGTGTTGGAGACACACACACACACACACACACACACACACACACACACACACACACACACACACACACACACACACACACACACACACACACACCAACCTACCTACCTACCTACCTACCTACCTACCTATCTACACCCCTCATGGGAAAAGGTTTGTCTGTAATCCGAGCCTGCCTCACCAGGCATATTTAGCTTTATATAGTAATACAGAGAACCTGATAGGGACAGCTGGTTAGGTTTGGTAATCAATAATATGTTCCCAGATATATATCTGTCCAAAAGAGAACGCAAATGCTCCCATAAGCGTAACAAGCCAGAAGGTAACAAGAAAAAATTATGTTAAACAGCACAGTGGAACCGTTGGAGTAAACAAATTGATGGGCAATGTTATGAAACTTAACAGTACAGAGTCACGTAAACACCGGTAGTCCGCCATTCCCTCATGTTTTTTATTACCAACTCAGATTAATTATGTAAGCATTCTTCCTGCCTGGTAACCCTGGAATGTTTGACTTATGTCCTTAGCAAACATCATGTATGACAAAGCTACTGCCGAGATTCCCCCATGTTATGTCTTACATCTCCAATGATAATCACAATCTATTTTGTCTCCTCTATCATTTGTCTGTTGCAGGTCCTACAGGCCTATACATCAAAGGATTGTTTTGCACCAGTCTGGTTTTTGTGCTGGCTCATGTCTGTTTCCAGACGATGCTATACACATATCCACCTCTGTATACAGCTCTGGCTGACAACTGCACGCAATGGGACATGCTCTCCAAACACATAGGACTGTCAAGGTACCAATGTCACGTTTCAGTTGGTTTGACTTTGCCGGTGTTTGTTGACATTTACCATTACATTTTTTTATTTGTGTCTTCCGAAGGCTTTCATTGGACGACCCATGGGGTCTGATGCGTCAGTTATGCCCGGATGTAGGGGTGTGCATGGTTGCCCTGGTAACCATGGTACTCTGCAGCCAAATATCAAAGAACAGGGAGCTGCTGGCTGCTTCTAACATCACCTCGGTAAGTTGCAGCATATACCTTAAGGGTTGCTCAATATATTAAACCTTTTCCTTAACCCAGCCACTTCTCCACCATCAGCCCACACTGGACAGTGGTGCTGTTCCACCCTCAACTGAAACTTACTTTGCTACGGATGTGCTGACGCTGCGTTTTAGTTATGGAGTACCAAAGAGGCAATGCTGCAGACCTTTAACTGGGTGATTAGTGTGGTTTCAAAGCAAGCCCCACTATTGTTATTATGTGTCTTATTATTATAAGCCGGCGAACTAAATCCGTAGGAACCCTGTTGTATACGTTTGTATTATCAGGTGTCTGTAACCACTGAAAAAAAGACTCAATCGCACAACTCAGATTGGTTAGAAATCAAACAAACAGATAAAGATGTAGTCAGGAGAAACAAGCAGGAATCAACAAACCAGGAACTGTAGTAATCTCAGAGTGAATGCTTGGACATTTGACACATTGAGTACACAGATAAACTAGCACAGAGGGAGGGCACCAGACTGACTAAATACACAAGGAAGGAGATGATAACGTGGAACAGGTGGAACATATCAGGGAGAGGGAAGGACAAAAAAGGATAAAGACAGCTGGTGGACCCAAAAGCTGGAGACTCAAGACTCATGACTAGATTTGAGTTGGACATGAGCCGCAATAGTGACCATCATTGTTCACAGACAAATAAAAACAATGGCGTGTGGAATATTGAAGGCTGGCTGATTTAATACACCCTTTCGTGTATCCTATGCATTAATACAAAACAGTGCTGCCAAGTTTTCAGAAAACCTTGGAGGGATAGTTGCGGTAAATTTAGGCAAGCTGGACATTACTTTTGGGCCTGTTTGCACTGCACACTGAAGATATTTATTTATTAATTCCTGTACTTGATGAAACTTTTTACAGTCGCTAACCCTAACCAAAGTTTCAGCACTTATTTTCCTTACCGCAACCATATGACCTGACAATCAAGGGACTGGTTGGGGTTCGTCTCCTCAGTATCGCGGCAATATTTTCTATTCAGTTGGCCATCCTTGATTAACTTACTTATCACTGCATGATATCTTGAACAATAATTCAATCATGAAAAATGAAAGTAGTGTAGTGATTTATTATTAACGTGTCGTGATAACAAACAGACTTTAATACGTATATGTACAATAAGTATTATAGATTGCATAATTACATTTACAATTACATTGCATAAATGCAATTTTAATTATAAATGTAATTCAATGTAATTTGCATAGATCTATCCATTTATCCATTCCTCCATCCATCCATCCATCCATCCATCCATCCATCCATCCATCCATCTATCCATCTATCCATCTATCAACACGTGTCTAGTTTTAATGTGATGTATTTTGTGTATTGTGGCATCCCGCCCCATAAACCTCGGCCCGGGCGGGTCCGAGGTGAGGTGGTGGACGGCATATACCGCCGCCAACCACCGACCGGCGACAGAGAGCACCACTTCTCAATCCCTAATCAGCGTGATTGGGGGACACCTGCTGGATGGTACCGGAGCCATGTTAAAAGGGCCATGAGGACAGGCAGAAGGGACCGGGAACCATGGAGAGCGAGGAAGCCCACGAGACGACGACCCATTCGAGGCTCACGGAGACCCTAAGTCGTTCTTGTTAATGGACCCGGTATACCCCGGTTTTCCTGTGAATAAATGCCCTGCAGCGGGAGACCACGGAGAGCCTTGCCCTGCTCCGTGAGGCCGTACTACGGCTCACTCAGCACGCCGTCCGCGAAGCTCCAACCGCCGCCCCGACCAGCCGGCTCACCAAGCTCGGCCCTGATGACGACGTGGAGGCGTACCTGGAGACGTTTGAGCGGACCGCCCAGAGGGAAAGTTGGCCGGAGGAACAATGGGCCCACATCGTGGCACCGTTCCTCACCGGACCCGCACAACAGGCGAGCCAAGACCTACCAGCCGAGACGGCCCGACAGTACCCCGCCCTCAAGCAGGCGATCCTGGCCTACTACGGCCACAACCTCGCGGCCCGCGCCCAGCGCTTCCACGACTGGCGATTTGACGTCCGGGGGGCATTCCGAACACAGATCGCTCAGCACGCACGCCTGGCGAAAGGGTGGCTGGCGACAGGGGAGGGAGCCAGTCCTATCGACCGGGTCCTGATCGACAACACCATCCGCCAGCGTTTAATACATTTTTAAGACTTTCAACAAAACATTCTGTAATGGGCCAACATTCGGTGGGCCAGTACTCTCCGAGCTGGGCGCTCGGAGAGTACTGGCCCACCAATATCCCGACACAGTGGATGACCTCGTGAAGCAGCTGGAGAACTGGCAGGTGGCCCAGCAGCTAAGCACCGGCACCGGGACCAGTCCGCGGCCGTCCGAAACCCGCCGAGACCGACGGGGACCCACAACCGGGGCCCCGGCTCCACCACCAGACTCGCCGACACAGGCTCAGGGGAGCTGCGAGGGGAGGCGGTGTTATGAGTGTGGCCAGGCCGGCCACATAGCCCGCTATTGCCCTGGAGACCGGGATGTGTCGATGCCGTCGGCGTACGCAGGCGAGGGGACGAGCCGGCCCTGCCTGCGGCCCTGCCTGCTGGCGGCCCTGCCTGCTGGCGACCTGCTGGGCACGGGGGACGACCGGGAGCCCCACCATCCCCGTGCGGGTCATGAATACGGACGCACAGGCCCTACTGGACACCGGCAGCGTAGTCACTCTTCTCCGCCCCGACCTGGCAGGTGGAAAGGAGGGGGGGCCCCTGGAGGTGGCCTGCGTGCACGGGGACACACGGATCTACAAGACCTGCCATGTGGTCGTCCGGACGCCGCATGGCGTGTTCACGGCGCGGGCGGGGATCGTACCGCACCTCCCGGTACCGCTCCTGATTGGCAGAGATTGCCCAATATTCCACCGGCTGTGGGACCCGGAGCGGGAAGGCCGGGGAGGAGAGAGCCTCCCCGCCGAGGGGGGAGGGGAGCTCGGCAAGCCTGCAGGGCCGCGCGGATCCCAGCATCTCCCAGGGAGTCGACGGCAGAGGACCAGGGATCCGACGGGAACGGTCCCTCACCACCGGGATCCCCGATCTCCTCAGGGGGAGGAGGGACCGCCAGGACCGGCTCAACGGGCCCCCACCACGACACCCCGGCCACCCTCACCGCGTCTGAGCCGCATGGCCCACCGAGGGAGCCGGAGAGCTCCCCTCTGACCGAGTTCTCGGACTTCTTCCCCGTGAGAGGGGGGAGCTCGGACCATCCAGGCCAGTTCGCCAGCGCCCAGCTCCAAGACGAGGCCCTGAAACACGCCTGGAGCCATGTGTTGGCCCACGACGGACAGACTCGAGACTCGGACTTCCGTTTTAGGGTGGACCACAGACCGGGCAGGGAGCACGCCGACGCCCTTTCCCGACGGGACACCTGCCTGGGCGGGTTCCCCGGCTACCAGAGGCCTAAGCAAGCGGTGGAGGAGTGTGGCATCCCGTCCCTTAAACCTCGGCCCGGGCGGGTCCGAGGTGAGGTGGTGGACGGCATATACCGCCGCCACCCACCGACCGGCGACAGAGAGCACCACTTCTCTCTCCCTAATCAGCGTGATTGGGGGACACCTGCTGGATGGGACCGGAGCCATGTTAAAAGGGCCATGAGGATAGACAGAAGGGACCGGGAACCACGGAGAGCGAGGAAGCCCACGAGACGACGACCCATTCGAGGCTCACGGAGACCCTAAGTCGTTCTTGTTAATGGACCCTGTATACCCCGGTTTTCCTGTGAATAAATGCCAAGCATGGCTAGAACCCTGACAAATCAACTCATTTGTACCTGGAACCCGCCCCACCGAGCACCGGGTTACCACAGTATTTCCAGTCAGACTTGTCTCCCTTGTTCTGTGTGGTCTTGTAGGCTACTGTCCTGTGTGAGCCGAATCACCTAAATGAATTCCCGATGATTTGGGTCTTTTGGTATTAATAAAGACTTCACTAGGCTATATATCTATCTAGGCTATTTAATTAATAAAGATTCACCTCAGGCTCCGTGAATGGTGGGGAATAAAGGGATAAAAGACAAGAGATATATCCCTTGACATTTATCCCTCGTCTTGTAGATTAGTTTGTGTATGTGACGATTTCACAAAACGTGTTTTGTTAAAAGCATGACTACGCGCGATTGGTTGGTAGATTGGTGGTATGGAGAGCAAATGAAATTGATTCCAGCTTAAATACTCACGTTCTAGGTCGCAAATATTTTCTATAAATACTCGCGCTTATCATCACTTGGTATCAAAATCACTATGGATGTTGCACTCATTAACTATTGAACACAAAACAGAAAACACAGCTGTCATTATCACTGTCACTGACAGCGATATATTGTTTCACTTCTTATGGCAAATGTACTTATTGTAAGTCGCTTTGGATAAAAGCGTCTGCTAAATGGTCATTTGTCCGCCGTCTATCCTCAAATAAACTGCATTGAGGTGACACATTTGTTCCATGCATTATTCATTTGCATTATTATTACATTATTATGCGTGCATTATTCCTTTGCACAACTTATTAGTCCTTTGCACAACGTATGTATTTTCGATATTTCAGAACGATATCGTCCCATTCAGAGCAAGGAAGATTAGTATGCTAGGATCTCGGTTAGCAGGCATGTATCTCGCCTATATTACAATAATCTCAAACGTTTCATTAACTCACACACCAGACCGACCAACCATGCGCGACACCTCCGCCCAGGCCACAGCCTTTTTGTTGCGATTTCTGAAATGAAAAAGGCTGGGATCGTACAACACCGGAATTTTCAGTCGACATTTTGTGCAGTGAGTAGGAACCAAAAAAGTAGGTAGGAACCAAAGTGCAGATGTTAGTGTTGGCTTGTTCGTTCGCGAACCGGTTCGAATGAACGAGTCTTTAGGACGAACGAACCGAACCGGTTTGTTTATCTCGTTTGTTCCGTCGTCTCGTTCACCATTCGATTCACCGGAAACTCGACTGAACGAACGAACGAGTATCCGGTAGCACTATCTCCACTGAGTCTGACTGACTCAGCTGAGAACCGTGCAATGGCGTGCATTCCATGATGCGATTTACCGCTACCGGAAACCAGGCTGAACGAACAAACGATTCGCGAACGACTCCTCCCAGTTCAGTCGAGTTTCCGGTAGCACTGAGTCTGACTGACTCAGCTAAGAACCGTGCAATGGCATGCATTCCATGATGCGATTCACCGCTACCGGAAACTAGGCTGATTCGCGAACGATTCCTCCACCGAGTTTCCGGTGAATCATTTCACCGGAAACTCGACGGAGGAGTCGTTCGCGAACCGTTTGTCCGTTCATCCTGGTTTCCGGTAGCGGTAAATCGCATCATGGAATGGACGCCATTGCACGGTCCTCAGCTGAGTCAGTCAGACTCAGTGGAGTTAGTGCTACCGGAAACTCGACTGAACGAACAAACAAACGAACGATTCACGAACGACTCCTCTTGGCGAACTGAATCACGCGAACTGGGTCACGGAAACGAATCATTGAATCCACCACTAGCCGGTGTTCGGTGTTCCCTGGGATCCACGCAAGCGAAGAGTCTACATTCTGATTGGCTGTCAGTGTTTTGCCGCCGAAACGTGTCATAGTAATTTGCATAAAGATCAGCCGCTCACCTTTTGCCGCTGGTAGCGTTTGACGCTTGTGTCGCTCTGACTTCCGGTGATTTGGCAGCTCAATTCGCTTCTGATGTGAACGCACAGTTATGCTCTCTTGCTGTCATTTGGGATGGCATTTGTTTTGGCAGTCAGGACCCAAGTTTGTCTGTATTTCCCATACACATACATGTAAACAACAGCATCTGTTAGTCATGTTAAAGCAGATCAATGATTCAAAAAGAGAACTTGTTAGGGCTCGGTCAGAGCTAAATTATAATAAATCTGAAATCCTCTGTCTTGGCCCCAACAATAAGATGGATATGCTGTCCATTAGGAATAGTCTTAGGATAGTTTACTCCTTGGATTAAATAAGGGTCTCAAATCAAGGTGATATTATGCAGAGAAAATTATTCATTCAATTATTTCTAGTAGCCTTGGCTAATGCTATGCACTATTTACTGACGTGTGGCTTGGTGCATTTTGGTGATACTGAAGGTCTTGAAGTGACAGAGTGTGGCTGAAAGTCCTGCAATTTTTCTGTTTATTTTTTTTATTTTTCCTTTATTCTGTTATGATTGTATAATGTGTCAGAGTGTAAACAGGTATAGTGTATAGCACAGAACCATTTCTTACCTAACCCTAAACATAAGCCTCTGTAACCTAAAACCTTCACCTAAACATCTCCAATGAACAATAGTAATAATAATAATAATAATAATAATAATAATGCATTTAATTTAGAGGCGCACTTCAAGGCACCCAAGGTCACCTACAACATCCACTGAAGCATCTCTAGCCTCAAACCTAAACTTTAACGTATGATAAGTAGCAATTCTACATTCAGATATCTAAACATGATTAGAATGATGTTATATAGTTTATGGAGTTGTGTACTTAAATTATCTAAGTTGTTTCCTACAAAGTTCAAACCTAGAGAAAACCGTAGTCTTATTCATGGTGGTGGACGGTTGCATGTCGATGGCGTCATATGTGTCATAAATGCCATATTTGTCTTATTTCTGATGTGTTTCTTGCATCTCTCAACCCAGATTGAAGATGTACTCACAGACATTGAAGAAGAAGAAGAAGAAGAAGAAGAGGAAGAGGAAGAAGAAGAAGATGAGGTGAATGAAGCAGTCATTGATGAATTTGTTGAAGCAGACATCGATGTTGAAGCAGGCATTGTAGATGCAGACGAGGATGAGACGATGCTTTCATCCAACATGCCTGCTGAGAAGGTTTCCACAGCGACCAGAGCTAAGCAGCTGGCCCAGCGCCTTCGAACCACAGCACACGAGGTTCTCCAGGACGTAGGACGGATCCTAACCATATGTCTTTTGGCTTTAGCTGGTAAGATTAATGTTGAATCTCTAATACATAGGAGATTATGAATATGTGTATTCAAAGCAAATGATCTATGTATGTTAAGTGTTTGAGACTTAAGTGCTTATAGTAAAGTAAGTGCTAATTAAAATGTTTTATTATTGTTAAATTAAATACCGTATCCTTTTGTCTGTTGCTTTGTCCATGACAACTGCCGTGTTTGTGTGATTGCCTCTGCAGGCATAACTCTTCCATCTACGTTCTCTGCGGTCTACTTTATTCTCTTCATTGGCCTGTGCACATGGTGGGCGTGTCACCTTCCCATCAGCCCCGTGGGGTTCAACGCGCTGTGTGTCATGGTGGGATTCTTCACTGCTGGACACATGGTCTGTCTGTATCTGTACCAGAGTCAGGTGGCACAAAGCCTGTTCCCACCTGAAAGTCTATGGGCCAGGTAAAGTATTGTTCCTTTTTACACTTATTCCCTTAGCGGCACTCAAAACACATTTTCAAAATGTAAACTTGTTGCAGATGAAAGTTGATTTATTACTACTTTCCGACATCAGATTTTTTAAATCTGTAAATCTTAACAACTCATTTGGATGGATGGATTTATTTGAGTATCTATTTTGCTAATTTACAGTTTTGGTCTTATTAGGTGAGTGCTGCATGCAGCGCTCAACTATTGTTCTTCATAAGTTTTATTCTTTCTTTCTTTCTTTCTTTCTTTCTTTCTTTCTTTCTTTCTTTCTTTCTTTCTTTCTTTCTTTCTTTCTTTCTTTCTTTCTTATTCTCTACAAACTTTGGGACCTATCTCCTTCCTCAATCTTTCACCTAGAGACTCCATTCAAATTTTCAGAATAGCTTGGAATCGCGCGCTTCATTTCAGATTTCTTAATATTTTATACTTTTTAAGATATTCTACTTTTAAAATACTGTCTTTTTTCAACATGGGTGTCAATGGGTGTTTAAGACGTAACTAAATCAATTTCCAACCGTTTATCTTTGTTCAAACCATTTAACAAATCGACACACTTGTATCTTCAATAATATCCAAACGGAATTTCGATATAATTTAAACTTTCTTCAAAATCACAGTTATAGTTTCATACCGGCTTCGTTTTCAGCTTGTTTTCTATGGAAACATACATGTAGAATTCAAATGGCAATGCAATTTGCAATTCAATAAATCATTACATTATGCAATTGACAATTCATTCTGCAGTTGAATAATGTAATTCGTAAAGACGTTATTCAAATACGTTACACGGGGACGCTATAGCTTTTCAATTTGAATAAAGGAACTCCAAAAATTTGACAAAATGTTATTCTATTTTTATTGTTTTAACTTTTGCAAATTGTATTGAGGATTTCATTGTCACTTTGCATCTTAAAATACACTTTGAATAACGTGTTTACAAATTACATTATTAAATTGCGTAATTAATTGTCAATTGCACAATGAAATGACTTATTGAATTGCAAATTGCAATTTGCTTTGCCATTTGAATTTTGCTACATATGCTTCCATAGTTTTCATTGAAGACGTCTGCCCATTCTGACACATCTACTTCTTAAGACATCGTAACTCAATAATTTTTCAACCGTTTACCTTCGTTCAAACTATTTAACAAATCGACACACTTGTGTCTTCAATAATATCCAAACGGAATTTGGATATCATTCAAACTTTATTCAGAATCACAGTTTTAGTTTCATAACGGCTTCGTTTTCAGTTGGTCTCTTTGATTTACGTTGACGCTGGAGCGTGAGGACGTTCAGCAGTGTTGCCAGATTGGGCAGTTTTTTCCGCCAGATTGGGCTAATTTTGGAGGAGGTTCAAGCAGTGTTGCCAAGTTGGGCTGTTTTTCCCACTCTAGTGGGCTCCCTATTCTCTTAAAGACGCACGCACGCACGCACGCACGCACACACACACACACACACACACACACACACACACACACACACAGCACACAGCGCGCAGCGCGCGCACACAACACACACACACACACACACACACACACACACACACACACACACACACACACACACACACACACACACACACACACACATGCACACGCACCAGCAGTGCAGGGCAATACATTTGACCTTTCAGATTAATCAGGTCAATTCATTTTACCTTTCTGCATTTTTTGCAATACTTTGTGCTTTTCATTCAGCTGTCACTTTATTTGTTTCCAACCATTTACATCTTCTTAAATGGTGTGCATGTTTACATTGTTTACTCCATTTAGACCTTTGAACTTTTGTTCAAATCCCTTCGCTTGATTTAAGCCATTTAACGTTTCTTTATGTGTTGATCGATGTGGCTTTATTAAATAATATTTTCAAAAGCACTTTGCACTACAGCACTCACCTCATTTTCTGCAGGAAATGCATTTTCTAGTTGATAATAAAGTCTTCTCCTAAGGGCACGGCATATGTGGAGGCTGATAATTGGCCTCCGGTTAATGGACATTGTGCAACGATTTAAGATCAAAATGCTACATTTTGTTATTCGTGGTGATGTCAGGGAACACAAAGCTGAATTCTGGCCCAAGGCCACTCCTCCTTTAGTTTGTGAATGCTAATAGACATCAGGGACCCTATTTTAACGGTCTGAAATGCAAGTGAGAAGCGCCAAGCGCAATTAGCTTTGTTGGCGGTTCTATGGCGATGTCGCTAGTTTACCGGAGCGAAAAATGACTCTTGCGCCCGGCACAAATCTTCAAAGGGTTGGTCTGAAGTAGCCTAATTACCCGTAGGTGTGGTTTGTGCGTAACGTGCAATAAACCAATGAGAGTGCCAGCTCCCATCCACTTTAAGAGCCATGAGCGCATTTGAATCTGACGAGTTTATATTTTGACACCGCGTCTGCAGTCTCCGATGAGACAGATGCACATGAATTTCAAACTTCAAATGGCTCAGTTTATGGCCAAATAATATGGCCTTATTCACACATGGAATAAGGTTTTCTTCCACAACTTCAAATACTGAGTCCTATTTAATATGGTTCTATTTAATGATATTTAATGATATACGCAATACATTATAAACATTGTTCCTTATCAGTGTTGTATTCATTATCGTTATCGACTTGTGTTCCCAATATGCATGTGTCCCCCGTTAATATACATTGCCATGGACTGTATTATGCGTTACGTGTTTAGTTTGCGTGTGTTTAAACAGATGACGCACACACATGCGGTAAAACAATATTTTCTCACGATCAAATACTCATCATCCTAAAAGTTGTGGGCATGTACACGATGTCTGTGTCAAGAAAATATGTGTTTGCTGTACAGTGTTTTCAGATGCATTGATTTAAAAGTACAACTTATTACCGCTGTATCAGCTGTTCTTTCCCAAATAATTTACCAAGAATGTGTGGCCAGGTAGATGAGAGAAGCAAAGTGTTAGCGCGAGGTGCACAAGCAACATTATGCATGCGCCCTTAAAATAGCATCTCAACAATGCGCCACTGACTTTTAACCTGGTATTTCCTGGTTTGTGGCGCAATTGTTTTCTGAAACTGCAGAATAGCACAAGGGAACGTTTGCGCCAGAACATGCCTCCTCCTTTCGCAGAGCCGCCCCTTGGGGCGCAAGATCATTCCCTAATTTACCGACGCGTGGCGCAGGAGGAAAAAGAACGCTCTGCGCCAGTTGCAAACTAGCAATGACACATGCGCCAGTGATTAAGTCAATTGCGCCGGATGCAAGATGCGGTCCAATAACTACTACTGTCTGGGTATAATTACATACATTTCAATGAGTGTCGGAGAGTCAAAGGATAGCCCCCCGCTCATGGAGACACTAAGCCCCAAAAAACTGTTTTGCACATACCTCTAGAGCAGGGGTCCCCAACCTTTTCAGCATCAAGGACCGGTATTATTCTCCGAAAAGTTTCACGGACCAGGAGGGGGGGGGGGGGGGGGGGGGGGGGGGTTGGGTTATGTTGCGCAGAGGTTGCCAAAAATGCAAACATGTCATATGCAATCTAACAACTGCATATAGACTTATGCCATGTAAAAGAGTGACAGTATTGCGAAGTGAAAAAAAAAAAAAAAAAAAAAATTACAATTAAAATTAAAATAAATAAATAATCTTTCTCTGCGGACCGGTACCAAATGACCCACGGACCGGTACCGGTCCGCGGACCGGGGGTTGGGGACCGCTGCTCTAGAGTATAACGAAGTCATCATTGTTGTAAATATTAACTGTAAGATTTGTTCATAAATTCACAAACACAATGGGTTAGCAGCTAACTAGACTTTCCAAATGTACATTATAGAATGAGGTCATGTAGTGGTGGGAAGTCATGACTGGAGTCCATTTATTCTGATCTGTACTCTATCTGACGACATATATTATATTAGTAGAGAATAAAAAAGTTAACCACAATTACTGCCTACAAGAAACAAATAAATATCTACCATAAAACTAAATACACAAAAAAGGTTAAAATATAGAAAGACTATGTAGGAAGAGTCTGTTAGAATTCCTTTCATTCAATAATCGTGGCTTTCCTGATCTGCCCTCTACAGTTCTAAATATTCACCATACGACACTTTTCACAATGTTCCTGATTTATCCGAGGTATAAAGACACAGTGTTGATTTTCTCTTTCTTTAAATCCCCTCCACTAGACTGTTTGGCCTGAAGGACATCATTCAACATGGAAACTGTTCTGCCCCCTCAGACCTCATCGTGAACCTCAACCATGATTGGCCCGTCTATGTCAATCCGGGTATATTGCTCCTTCTCTACATAACAATAGCCATCGTGCTGAAGACCAGCAGCCACAGGACACCAGCCAAGGTATCAACTACCACACCGACCCATGACCTTGACCCATGACCTTGACTGGCGACCTTGATCGCCAGTCAAGGTTTAAGGGCGCTGTCACATGCACACAATATGGTCCTTTTTAATCTGATTGTAGCAGGTCAAAGAGCGTGCGGAGACCACAGTTCGTCGTCCCTCACTGGGATCTCGTTTATTTTAATAGACAGCAAAACAAATCAGAGGCTTGAAATTATAAATCAACAACATCCGGGAGAATCCTTGCATTCAGCGCTCCACGACCTGCGATCTCTGGTGGGGATCTCTGGTGGGGATCTCTGGTGGGGATCTCTGGTGGGGTTCTCTGGTGGGGATCTCTGGTGGGGATCTCTGGTGGGGATCTCTGGTGGGGATCTCTGGTGGGGATCGCGGTGGATCTCTCCCTCTCTCTCTCTGCTCCCCGGTTCCTACTACAAACAAAGCAGGCACATAAACACACACTCCCTGATTGGCCTGATTGCGAGCAGGTGCCCGCAATCAGACCCAATCCCCCCAGCAGATCCGGTGCCCTCCCAACCTGCCCATACTCCCCCTGCAGGACAGACGCCGCACGTCCCCCCACACTGACCCTGGTACGGGGGCCCCTCATTGACATCAAAGGGTTGGATAGGTTTGTCCTTTTTAATTGGAACCTGGTACGGGCCCCTCATTGACTCAAAGGGGTGGATCGGTTTGTCATTTATAATCTGACCCTGGTACGGGGCCATCATTGACACATAGGTGTGGATAGGCTGAACCAGAGAACTCAGGGGACTGGTAAGGATGCACAATTGTATTTTCTCCAAAAAAGGAGGAATTGAGGCATTCGCCGTGACTTCCAATAGAAGAACATAAAACTGGGGCCAGAAATGTCGCCAAAGAGAAAACAGAAACATAGAAAACCACAAGGTTATATGAAGACTAAGCATGGAGAGCCCCGACTTAGGAACATTTATACATTGGAACTAATCAACCACAGGGGAAGATGTCTAACAAAGAGTCAAACAAAGGAGAGCATCCACTGAACACACTAAGGAGTTTAACCTGGAACCGGGACCCTGGTCATGTTGGTTGGGGTGCTTTTTCACCCAGCTCAGACCAAAGCATCCAGTCCCTGACTGCATGGTCTGAAGCCCACTACAGAATGACATAGAACAGACAATAGGGCCTGTCATATACCTGTGTAATACATGTGTGTGTGTGTGTGTGTGTGTGTGTGTGTGTGTGTGTGTGTGTGTGTGTGTGTGTGTGTGTGTGTGTGTGTGTGTGTGTGTTTGTGTATTTTCATCAGAAAAAAGGTGAGCCAACAAGTGATAATGTGGAGCTCAGTTCCAGGAGGACACAGAGGCATAACTATGAGGATGAAACACAGGTACATGTATATTAACACAAGAAAATAAGAATTGTTGTTTACAGCCTCATCTTTTATTTACAGTGTGTGTGTGTGTGTGTGTGCGTGCGCGCGCGCGCGTGTGTGTGTGTGTGTGTGTGTGTGTGTGTGTGTGTGTGTGTGTGTGTGTGTGTGTGTGTGTGTGTGTGTGTGTGTGTGTGTGTGTGTGTGTGTGTGTTAGCTTATGCTCCTGTCTTCAGGTCATTCAGAGAGACCAGACACTGGGGGAGAGGCCATTAGTGGTAAGCTGCATCTATAAAATATGTTTAACATAATATTGATTATTTTACGGTATACATTTAAAAAACTAAAAACACATTTTTAGCAGCAGGATACGATATAGTTCATTTCTTAATTTCTTAGCCTTTTTTCCCCAGACCTCTGCCCTGCCATTAACCCAGAAGGAGAAAACCCGTTCTTTGTCATGGGACGAGTGGTGATGCAGCAGAGCTACGTCTGTGCTCTCATAGCCATGATGGTACATCTCACTAGGGTCAAACAAGTGCATCCAATGTTATGCTTTGTCATGGGTCCTCAAAGTCTTCCCCTCAGGACCCAGAAGAAACCTCAGTGTTTGGCAACGGGCCCCAGAACGTTCTGAGCTCCAGTCCTCGGCTTAGTGGCGAACTTCTGCTCTGTATTATCGGCCCGGAAAGGCCAATGTACCCCATCAGGAATGTCAGGTTTATCCGTGCGGGTTCCAGAGGGCTTCCCCCCCGGTGGCCATCAAAGCGCCGACTGACACTGTGCTGTGCTGCTCTGCCCCCCCCCCCCCCCCCCCCCCCCCCCAGCCACGGGCGCGACTCAGCTCCGGAGCCGTACTGTGTCCCGGCCAAAGCCCTCATGAACCTGCATGTCCATTCCTGACATTCCATTCTCTGTCCGTATCGTAGAAATGCAATTTGTTGATACATAACTGGATAGGGTAGATCACACAATATATAACTATTACAAATTAATTTCAGTAGAGGCTAATATTAACATGACTGTTAAGATATACAGTACACAGTTAAAAATACAGTCAAACAATTCTTCATAGTTATTCTGCCACCTTACCTACCACAAAATCATAAGCATTGAGAAGTTCCAGATCCCTTGTCTTTCACAATCCACTCTGAACACCATGTTCATGCAGAGCAGTGTCAAGCAACCTTCCTTCACATAGCCTACTGAAATTACGTCTTCTGAACTCGCAACCACTTAAAAACGTTTGGATCACGCTAATTCCGCCGGAAGTCCCCAAAGAGGAAGACCCATAATATTATAAACTAGGTATCATTAAAAGCCTGCAGGAAGTGGTTACCTTATTAATGAACCTTCCTAAGAGTAATTTACAGCAAGATAGTGATAGTGATAGGTAGTGTATATTGAACTGTGATCCGGAGGAGCTGGTGTACATTGGTCTGACGCCTCTTTGCTCCTATCGCTGTTTGGAGGTCATATCTCTTACGCTGACCCTCATCTTCATGCTCTCTGCTCAGCTCTGTGTGTTAGTCTGTAAGTTGTCAGGCAGAAGATGATTAAACACATTCTCAGTTTTCAGCTACTCAATCACTTCAGTGGCATCAGCTGCCTCAACATTCACTGTTTCGGGGACAGAGCCTTCTCCAGGGTTGCTCCCAGGCTCTGGAACTCCCTCCCCAAAGACATCAGAGACTCAAAGTCCCTCCCATTTTTCCAATGCCGCCTCAAGACCAATCTTTTCTCTACTGCCTTCTCTTAGCCCCACCCCCCCCTCCTATCTGAGCGTGTGTCAGTGATGTATGTCTGTCGTTTGTTTTACAACCACCTCCCCTCAGTTTAAAGCGACTTTGAGTCCTAGAAATGCGCCATATAAATCGAATTTATTATTATTATTATTATTATTATTATTATTATTATGTTACTACATCAAGTTCATGTTTTTTCTTCATAATTTACATTTTCGTTAGGTGTGGAGCATCACTTACCATAGCTGGCTGACCTTTGTGCTGTTGCTATGGGCTTGTCTCATATGGATTGTGCGGTCCAGGTACTATAAAGACAATAACATTCAGGTCTGAAGCCAATGTATTGAAAACGTTCCTATACATTTTGAACAATCCTATTTCCTTGTTTTGTGTTTGTTCAGACGCCACGTGGCCATGCTGTGCTCGCCCTTCATCCTGTTCTACGGCCTGGCGCTGTGTTCTCTGCAGTTCATCTGGGCCATGGAGTTCCAGCTAGAGCTGCCCAACAATGTGGGGCTGCTGAGTCTCAGACAGCTGGGCTTAGATAGGGCTCAGTACCCATGCCTCAGGCTAGGCGCTATGGTAAGCAGGTCCCTATTTAATTGACAAAGTAAGAGAAACAAAGGACTTGAAAGCAGGTCTTAGAAGTCACACAAGATAGTCTCACAAGATGGCTCGGAACTGGGTGTTTAACTTTATTTAGATAGTTGTTTAAATTTGTTTAAATCCACTTATGTTTCTGTACATTTCTTTTCTCCTCAGCTTCTCTTTACTCTTACCTTCTGGCTGTTGTTGCGGCAATCAATGAAAGAGATTTTCAGTAGGAAAATTAAGATGTTCACTCAACTCCAAGAGGTCAATACCAGAGGTGAAGGTTATTCCTTTCCTCTTGCTTACACAGACATGCCCACCTGCAGAAGTGTATATTTAGCCATGAAACGCTAACATAAACAATATCACAATATTATTTTATTACAAACATCTTTAAAAGCCTGTGCATGTTTTAGAGACACGTAAACAAATATGAGATGAGAGGCCAGTAACAAACAACTGACGAAGCGTTATAGTTTAGTGGCTGTTTGACTACTTAGCTAAGTCTATGGGTCTGGTGTGTATAGGACTGTTCACTTAGAATACCTTGTCACCATTTCTCAATGTTCTCTTTGTGTTTACTTCTCCTGTGATGACCATATATAGGACAGAGTGAGGGTGATGCATCAGTGCTGAAGGTGGTGGGAGGAGTGGTGATGAGCTGCTATGCCAAGTACTGGATCTACGTCTGTGGAGGGATGTTTATCATGGTCTCCTTCGCTGGGAAGCTTGTTGGATACAAAATCGTTTACATGCTGCTCTTCCTTCTCTGCCTATGCCTCTATCAGGTCAGATGTTGTCACCACCCCACTGCATTCCTCTACGTCATTGTACTATTTATTATTGTGTTATATTATTTGTTTTATTATTTGATTCATTATAGTTTTTGTGAATAATGTAAATGTATTTATAATTTACCTTTTACATTTAGGGCATTTAGCAGACGCTTTTATTCAAAGCAAATTACATTAAGTACATTTGTCAGAAGAAAGATAAAAATCAATATATCGCTTTCGGTACAGTAAGGATGTTCAGTGCCAAGCACTTACAATCGCTAGGTAAACTGCTTCCCCGTATACAACAAAGATAACTAGGGTAATTATGTCAAGTAATTATTTAATTCTGTCCGGTCACCCATATGTCGTGTGTCCAGGTGTACTACTCCCTGTGGAGGAAGCTGCTGAAGGTGTTCTGGTGGCTGGTAGTGGCCTACACCATGCTTATCTTAATCTCAATCTACACCTACCAGTTTGAGGATTTCCCTGGCTACTGGAGGAACCTCACTGGGTTCACAGAGGAACAGTGGGTTGACCTTTTCTTATCTCCTCATAGGTCTTTCAACCATTCAAATACATTGTTTATAGCTTACCAGAATAAATGTACTTTTATGTTGTTAATGTGGCTAATTAATACATCCAAACGATTTAGGCTGAGAACAAATAAAGAATACAGTCAAAATTTGACAACAGAAAAGGTTCGGAGGAAAGGATTGACTAATGGTCCTCAGTAGACAGTAGACTTACTGCATTTGAAGAAGAAGAAGGTGAGGGGTTCTGCAACCATAAGGATGCTAGGTAGCTCCACCATCAGGGGGAACTTATCCGGGCATGGTTTTCTTGACCGGTGACCGGGTTACGGTTGTTTGACCCTAACCTTAACCCCTGCTCCCATAGTCTAACATAACGTCTGCGTTTCCAGGTTGGCTGACATCGGCCTGGAGACATTTGCTCTGTCAGAGCTGTTCAGCAGCATCCTGATCCCCGGCTTCTTCTTGCTGGCATGCATATTGCAGCTGCACTATTTCCACACGCCGTTCATGAGCCTCACAGACCTGGAGCACGTAAACCCTTTACACAGGTGATTAATGAGATGATTGTTAATACATGTTTTAGGCTTTTGTTATAAATCCATCTATTTTACAATACGCTGTAGTTATTGACTGCTGTTATTATACAATGTGTAATACATGCGTTAAATATTAATGTTAATCATATGATGTTTATATGGTGATTACTAAATATATCATCCTGAAATCAGAATGAGTGGCTGCGCCAATTCTGAGGGCACTGAGTGCCTTGATGAAGATCTGGAGATCGGAAACCACGATCTAGAGGATGGAGGTGAGTGGTTCTCCCATTCTTTAGCTTGAACTTATGATCAGATCGTCCAGTTTATAGTTAAATTGAGGTAGGAATTCATTATGTAGCTCTTGTTTATGTAATGCCTTCCTGAGAGAGAACATATTGAAGTATGTGACGTAATATACAAATTATGATCAGATGTTAAGTAACAGCTCCTGCTTGTAAGATCTATGTGGTCGTTTCTACTGAAATTACCCAACTTAAACCAAATCAGGAAGAACTTACCAATAGATATGAATATATTTTTATTTTGTTTTTCAAATTATCTGATATCACGCCTGTCGCTAAACCATTCTTCTCTCCTCCACATCCTCGACTCCAGCGCTTATGCCTAGTAAATGGGGTCTAGTGATGGACAGGTTGCTGGTTCTTTGCAGACAGTTTTCAGATACGTTGACCCAGACTCAGGAGTTTCTCTGGAGGTTACTTGAACTCCACATCGTTAAGATGGTGGCCTTCTACACCGTGTGGGTCGCTCTAGGAGAGGTAACCACCTCTTCTCCGATCTGTCTTTTAAGGCTCTATTCAGAATTGGAATGTTAAGAAATAAGTACAAGCTCATATCATCCTCTCTTTTAATGTTTTCACCTCTCCCCCTGCAGCCTTCAGTCATGAACCTGTTGCTGGTGGTCCTGTGGTCCCTAGCCATGCCCTACGGCCGCTTCAGGCCCATGGCGTCCTGTCTGTCCACCGTCTGGGTGTGTGTCATCATCGTGTGTAAGATGCTGTACCAGCTGGTCATCGTCAATCCGGACAAGTACTCAAACAACTGCAGCCTGGTAAGATTTAACGTACGGTATATCAAGAGATTGTTACTGAAAGAAGATATATAATCCTTTATAATCCGACAGGCTCTGAACCAAACCAGACACAGTTGGCACCACACTCTGCTCTACTTGTTAGTCCTCTAGGTTAGATTCTTCATTGGTCATGTTTTCCTCCCCCCCCTCCCCACATCCCATTAAAATGAATGACATGAAAGTGACACAAATGTAATATTTTAAAGTGATTTTAAAAGTGCTGTAAGCTTGTTATGGGTACTTGCGAAGGTAATCAGTAACATTTCTCCTGAAGTGATATGAGTTTGAGAACAGTTAATGATGGGTGAAGTCGGGTTGGTCTGAGCTATCATCTCCACCTCCTCCCCATCAGCCTTTCGCCAACATGACCAACCTGTCCCCGGAGCAGATGAAGAACTCTACCCTGTACAAGGGGCCCGTGGACCCCGCCAACTGGTTCGGCTTCAGGAAAGATGCCACAGTGCTGGGATACAGCAAAGTGCGCTTACACCTATAATTCCTTTATTGCATAAAATGTTAATTTTTAACAACATAGTTGCCCTGTCTACACAAGACAAAGCTTTTGCAATCTAGACTGTATCTGTATTAAATATTAAATATATACATTTTACATAAAGGGCACAACAATGTTGAATAAATGCAGAGTATAACATCTCTGGAGGGGGTTTGATGAAGGGTGTCTGTATCTCTCGTTCAACTCTTCCCGCCTGATAGGCCTGAGAAAAACATCCCTCTTTGCATTGCAAGGTTCAGAAAGCTTGTGTAAACATGGTCAATGCTAAACTCTGTCCCCATGATGGCTCACACTAAACGTGTAACATTGCTTTTCCAGTTCAGTGGGTTGGAGCAGTGAGATTTATTCAGATGACTATTCTCCTCTTTCAGAATCATTTGGTGGTCCTTATGCTGCTGGTGTTTGAAGCCACAGTCTACCGTCACCAGATCCACCACTACTGCCAGGTCCAGTGCTCCCCCCCTGCGGTCCAGACCCTGTTCCCCGCGGCCACCAGGGACACTCTGGACCAGGGCCTCATGAACGGCCTCAAGTACCTGCTCAACTACGCCTTCTACAAGTTTGGGCTGGAGGTTTGTTGGTTTTGTGCTTTTCAACACATTGTTAAGCAACAACCTCTTGTTTTTATACCCTACAATTAGCCCCAGCTGTGGTTATTTTAACAGCTTAATTATGTGTTTCCCTTCATAAAATGGTTAGATCCCACAGTCATGGTGTAGGCATTGAATTACACAATTGATCACATATCACATGCGTCATTGTGTAGTTCTGTTCTATTCTCCTGACCAATCAACTGTATGAAATCAGTTCTATATTAGGCCGAGAAGCAGCTGGGGCCGTTAGTAAGACGTCTGTTACTCTGCAAGATCGTTTGTAGTTCACAGCCTCTCCCACGGACGCAGCTAACTGTGCTAGTAGCTCGATAGGCATGTTGAACACAGGAGTGCTGAAGTGTAAAGTAGGACCCCTGGTTGTGTATACGTAGAGTCCAAGCCTCTTCAACCAATAACACATCATCACCAGATCTCTTCAGTGCTTTCACATTTCACATGTATCTGTAACTCTCTGTCTCTCCTACTTCATTTATCTCTCCCTCTCTCCTTCCTATACATGCATTTCTTGTTCTCTTTCATCATTCTCTAGCTTGCTTTCCATTTTGTCTCACCTCAAAGCATGTGGATAGACTTTAAGATGAGCAAAGTGTGTGTGTGTGTGTGTGTGTGTGTGTTTTAGTTTGTGTGGGTATGTGTGTGTGTGTGTGTGTGTGTGTGTGTGTGTGTGTGTGTGTGTGTGTGTGTGTGTGTGTGTGTGTGTGTGTGTGTGTGTGTGTGTGTGTGTGTGTGTGTGTGTGTGTGTGTGTGGGGAGTTTATTCTGTTTGCAGCCTCGGAGTACTCTCCAAACTAAAACAGAATTTGCTGGCTTGGAAGTCCCAAGAGATTGCTCTGATGCTGATGACTCCAAGCTAAAGGATCGGTGGTGGTCTTTGCGATGTGAAGTTGTGATGTACAAGACCTACTCATGTGTCGAATACCCTTGAATGATGACCGGGGATTTTTCAAGCTTGACCCCATCTTCCCATCATTTTGGCTTCAAGGGGCTAGAGTTATTTGCCCCTCATTACCCCTTAGGGGCTATTAAGGGTTATTAGCGCCTTAGAGCCAAAGCGAGACTTGGTTAGGCACACAAAAAGAAACAGACAGCATCAAGCAAAAGGTAATAAAACAGTTGTATTTCTCTGTAGGGATTAGGGCCCGACCGATTCATCGGCCTGCCGATTTAATCGGCCGATTATAGCCTTTTTGAAAATAATCAACATCTGTCAAAAAGACGCCGATTACAACCGATTATTATTATTATTTTATTTAAGAAATGTTATTGCGCTTAGTATCCTGCAGATTGCGCTCCTACTCGCCTTGCTAACTAACAACTTTAGCTGGAGTAAAAAAGAGGAGATTGAATTTTACCGTACAACATGAAAGCACGCTCGCTCAGGCAGCTGCGCGCTCACCTCACCAATGTACATAAGACGAGTTGTTTGAGCATGTTGTGCCTGTTTTTCTTTAGGTCCCAGGCCATGTTAATTTGTTATACTGTAGACTCTAACGGTGAGACCATACTGCTCAGCACGCACGTGTTAGTCACTGCTCACGGGCGCAGCACATTGGGAGTTATTTATTTATTTTACATTATACTATACACTAATTTTTTACTGTAAATGTATTCTAAAACACTCAAAGGTTCTGCATTCAATTCACATATTCGTCAAAAGTGTTTAAAGTATATTTAAGGTATCAAAAACTACGTTTTATATGCTTTTTTTTGTTTTGTTTTTAATCGGCCGATTAAATCGTAATCGTAATTTTTCTCTGAAAATAATCGGCATCGGCACTCAAAAATCTATATCGGTCGGGCCCTAGTAGGGATCATTTCCATCATCAATATTGATGGCTAAGTGTTTAGCCATCTAAGTCTTTAAACTATTCAAGAGTAAGTACCAGAAACTGATTTTAGTATGTTTTGTTGTGAAGGACTGGATTTAAACGTGGTGGTTTATCTTATATGATCTTCGCCAAATTAATTGATTTAATTTGTCGAAGATCAAAACTACGATGAACTATCTTATCATTTGTAAAATTAACATTGAAAACTAGATGCATTGATTTGCAACAGTGTCCCGTTATTAAATAAAAATGCACACCCGTGGAATGTTGTGTATCAACCGATCAGTGGTATTCTACAATGCTCAGGTGTATGTATAATAATTGTAATTAGACCCATAGCAATTATGTGGAAACCCAAGTCGATATTGTAACAAATTTCTGAGTGCATAATATAATAACATTTTGCCTATAATTGTACAACGTATAAAACAAATCACAAAATTCAGCACAAATTACTCTGAAAATCAGTGCCAACATTTAAATATTTGTTAACCATTCAAAGAACAAACGGCAACTGGTTGATTATCATTTAGGGGGCCACTCAATGACATGCAGAAGTGTCATCAACACACCCACTGATGTGGTGTGAGAAATACCACACATAGCATACACAGAAAAACATACAAAAAAATATAACCGCAAGCGGTGATTAACAGGGCCCAAGCTAAATTAAAAGTCAAGAACACACTAATGGAAGATATAAAAATATAACGAAAGATGTTCCACTGCAGCCTCATTCACATGGTCAAAATATCTATTGATAAGCACACAACATCCAGAAAACTCAAAGCATTTCTCAAATTAATTAAGGGGTTTCTTCAAAGCATATACCTGAAAAATTTTAGGAATTCTGGGGAAATTAAACATTTGTAGTCAAGAACACTAACAGAAGAAATATAAATATGACAAGAGTTAATTATGAAGGAAAAATGGTCAATGAGGAGTTCCCCTTAATGCCATACTGTGTCTGGGCCATCCGACTCTTGGAAACAAAAGAGCCGGAATGTTGATTGCCTGATGAATTTCAGGTGCTGTTCAATGTTGTGTTTCTTAAATGACTGGCAATGACAGAATGTCATGTTCAGCTTGTTCATAATGCTCTAAACAGGATTCAAACTTTCAACCTAGGTATCATTCGTACAC
This sequence comes from Gadus morhua, assembly GCF_902167405.1. Lineage (NCBI taxonomy): Eukaryota > Metazoa > Chordata > Actinopteri > Gadiformes > Gadidae > Gadus > Gadus morhua. Next base: position 28,139,747 of record NC_044062.1, read on the forward strand.
GGCATTATTCCGTTGAGCCACTGACATTCCTGAACTGCATGAAGCCTAATTCACATGGTGAAAATGTCGATTCATAAGCACACAACATGAAGAAAACTCCAAGCACACATTTCACAAGAGAATAAAGGGATTTCTTAAAAGAGTATAGATCATGAATGAGTAAAGATCAAGATCGTGGAGCAGGTGGGGGTTTCAGGTGCCTTGCTCAAGGGCACCTCATCCGTGGAGGCTCGGGATTCGAACTGGCCACCCTCCGGTTACCAGTCCAACTCCTTAACTAGTATCCTAAAGATAGCCGTATGGTAGTTATACAATAACAAAATCTTCATACAGGCAAAATGGGTTGAGAATGTCAAAATGGGTTGAGAATGTGGACGTTTGGCTTTTCTATGAAATTTTGGGAAAAGTAAACATTTTTAGAGCAGAAGACCAGGGTGAAAAAGATGTGTCTGATTCTAGAGATTGATATTGAGTCCAGGTCAATCTGGTGAGGAGAAATAAGCCTAATTCATGATATTTTAACAATAGCGCCACCTTTGGGTGCAGTACCACAAAAAAAATTCAAGATTTTTTGATTTACGGTATGGCTGCAGTATGACTTTTACAGAATTTGAAGGGGAAAAAAAACGTTACAGAAACGAGTGAACGAGTCTTTGAACGAACCGAACCGGTTCGTTTCTCTCGTTTGTTCATCTCGTTCAGCATTCGATTCACCGGAAACTCGACTAAACGAACAAACGAGTTTCCGGTAGCACTAACTCTACTGAGTCTGACTGACTCAGCTAAGAACCGTGCAATGGCGTGCATTCCATGATGCGATTTACCGCTACCGGAAACCAGGCTGGACGAACAAACGATTCGCAAACGACTCCTCCCAGTTCAGTCGAGTTTCCGGTAGCATTGAGTCTGACTGACTCAGCTGAGAACCGTGCAATGGCGTGCATTCCATGATGCGATTCACCGCTAGCGGAAACCAGGCTGATTCGCGAATGACTCCTCCACCGAGTTTCCGGTGAATCGATTCACAGGAAACTCGACTGAACTGGGAGGAGTCGTTCGCGAATCGTTTGTTCGTTCAGCCTGGTTTCCGGTAGCGGTAAATCGTATCATGGAATGGACGCCATTGCACGGTCCTCAGCTGAGTCAGTCAGACTCAGTGGAGTTAGTGCTACCGGAAACTCGACTGAACGAACGAACGATTCGCAAACTACTCCTCTTGGCGAACTGAATCACGCGAACTGGGTCACGGAAACGAATCATTAAATCCACCACTAATTCTGACCTCATCTGGCTCCAGTAGGCGTGGCCTATGTGAAGTAGGCGTGGTCTATGTGACGTCTTAAATGAGGCTTCCTTGTCTTTCTTAAAGATGCTGCCTTCTGTGGCTGGGGTAGATATTACAGCTTGTATGTTTGATCCTGCTCTCTTGTGGCTGTGTGTAGTAATTACAGCTTATTTGCTTTATTTACGTAACATTGTTCTAACCTGCGCGTGTGTCGATGGCCGAGCCGTTTTAAGGCTGAGTATCGCTGGTTGTGTGCGCGTGCGTGTGTGTTTTTACCTGCACATGTGTCGATGGCGGAGCCGTTATGATTAAAAACATAACGTCTGTCGCTGCCCTTCTCTTGACGTGTGTGGTGTGTGCGCGTGCGTGTAAGTGTGTGTTGTGTGTGTGTGTGTGCGTTTCCATGTATGTTTGTGCGCATGTGCGTGTGTGTGCGGTGTTTGTATGCGGTGTGTATGTGCATGCTTGCGGTGTATGTATGCGTTTGCGCGTGCTGTGTGTGTGTATGAGCTGCAGGCTGCTTGGCACATGCGCACATGAGTAACTTTAGTAACTGGTGCTACAGGCCTGCTATTATTATTATAGTAGTAAGATTTAAACAAAATTATCATTTTTTTATACTCTATATATGTTTTGTTATACTTAAAGGTACACTGAGCATACATCAAATCATAAATAGTACAAAATACAATGTAGAGTGCCAAGCTGCTTCTGTAATAGGGTAGCTTGTTTCCGTCACTCTACAGAAACCATCACAGCAAAACAGATGGTAGAACACGTAATCAAACAAAGACAAAGGTGTTGGGCAGCTAGGGCAAAACATTGCATCATGCTCACAAATCATAGTCTTAATCTTAATCTTCCCAACAGGAAATGTTGCACACAGTCCAGATCAGACCGATAGTGTTTTAAGTGTAAAAGGAAAGTTTCATAGATATTTGTATGTCTATTACTTTCCCTTGTCTTTCCAAGTTTTAAAAATGTTAACCCTATTGATAAGACTTGAACTATGCCTTTGTCAAAATTCAGACCGGCTGAATGAGTAGAACTGTACAATCCAGAGGTTCTTGGACCCCTGCTCATTGTACATTACATATAAGCAAAGTGCTTCCGCAAACAGCCCAGGTCTATAGGATTCAAGAACATTTGAAAAGTAGGACATAAAGTTGGACTATTCCCTCATTCCTTCATTCATATATTTTCTCTTATCTCATTTCTAACAGATATGCTTTCTGATGACGATTAATGTGATTGGCCAGAGGATGAACTTTGTGGTTATAATCCACGGCTGCTGGCTGGTCATCATCATAGTGAGGCGGAGGCGGGCAGCGATGGCTCGGATCTGGCCTAAGTACTGCCTATTCCTGTGCGTTTTCATGATTTATCAGTATGTCCTCTGCGTGGGAATGCCGCCCGCCCTCTGTATCGGTAAGGCCATGCTCTGTACTCTCTCCAAAGAGGCATCATCATAGGACAGACACAGGTGTCCCTCCTAAAGCGAGTTATGGGTCTTTAATGCACCAGCAGATTGAACCAGTCAAGGTATCCCCCGACCTCTGCAAGAAGGTTTGCAAAAACACGAATATATTGCAGAGCAGAAAATCAATAAAACAAAAAACAAGAAATATTTAGCAGTCAGTAGTGGCATCAGAGCCCCTTCTGAGGTGAAGGAGTTGGGAAAAATAACCAATGCTTTCATGCCTGCACAGTATCCGAAAGAAAATAACTTTGATTTGATTTGAAATAGATTCCGATAGAGATGTTGGCAAGGCAAAGCGACCCATGTGCCCATGTAGTTAAAATGATTTTACTGCTGCAAACCTAAAATATTGGTCATGTTTAATAATATTAAAAGATGTTCTGAGGAGTATAGGGGCTATAAAAGGCAGCACAGTTTGGGCCAGAAGCGCACAGAGTCCAGCCGCCTTAAAGACTGGCAGATCGCTTCCTTCATGTTCAACAGATTAGAGAGGATAAGGTGTAAGCAAAGAGAATTTAGATAGGATTAGAAGGTTGGAGTTGTCGTGATAAGTAATGAATAAGGCCTAACGTGTGATACTCACTCAGCGATTATAAATCTTTGTTTTGAGTTATTCTAGAGCCTATAAAAGGCTAAACAATATATTAAGCGGCTTATTCTTATTAATACTATTTTATTGTTTATTGTTGTATAAAGGTTAATACATTCAAAGCCCTTGTACAAGCCTTATAGGCACAGATGTGTGCGTACGAGTTGTCCATGAGGCCAAATGACGATGTGCCCTTTAATAGCAGGCCCATAATTAGTGTTGGAGCGACAACTATGTGTCCTATGGTGAATCCTGTGAAAAGGGTCTATTCAATGGATTTTAAATATATATATATTCACTATAAGTATCCTGATGACGGGTGGTTTGAGGCAGTCTCCACTATAACCCTCTTGACTCTCCGTCCCTCCTCTGTTTAGACTATCCTTGGCGGTGGAACACTCCAGTGATGATCAACTCCGCTCTGATTAAGTGGATCTATCTGCCCGATTTCTACACTGAGCCCAACTCACAAAATCTTATAGGTATTCAAATCAGGACCTAAATGCCGTACTCATAAGGAGCTGTTCCAATTGGTTGTGTACAATTATACATTTTCTGAAAACACAGCAAATGCTTATTTTGAACAAGCAACATGTTTCCTTATAATGCAGTTTTTTGGACTTGAGTGAGGGATTAATTGAAGCGATGAGGTCATGTATAACATGGTTATGGTTCATCCAACAGTGGTAGAAGCCAAAGGTTTTGTTACGTGTTGGTCTTGATGCATGTGTTTGTGTGTCTACAGCGGATTTTGTCCTGCTGATGTGTGCCTCCCAGCAGTGGAAGGTGTTTGAGAATGAGCGGACAGAGGATTGGATGGTTCTTGCGGGGGAGAACACAGACTGTCCTGATCCAATGGAGAACCAACTATTCAACCCAACACCCAATTTCATCAACTGCAGGCAAAAAGCATCCTCTATTGAACTATTCACCTCATAATCTGTCCAACCATCAAACATTCATGTGTAAACTATTGCTTGGTGCATCAAGCCGGCTTGTCATTTACTCATCTGTCACTCTGGAATGGAAAGCAGGATTAACCATGTCACAGCACGTACCACATTTATATCATTCTGTACACTGCAACTAGTCTAAGATCTGTACAAGATTCAGCTGTTTTCCTATATTGTTCCATAGTAATGACTCCTCTCTTGTTCCCTTTGTTTCCCTCTGCTCATCCCAGGTGTTACCTCGACATGGCTAAAGTCCTGGTGTTCCGATACCTCTACTGGTTTGTGCTGTCAGTGGTCTTTGTCACAGGAGCGACAAGGATCTCTGTGTTCGGACTGGGTTATTTGCTGGCGTGTTTCTTCTTCTTTTTGTTTGGGACTCAGCTATTGGTCAAACCAGCAAGGGCCCGCCTTGCTGTGTGGGACTGCCTTATCATCTATAATGTAGCAGTTATCATTGCAAAGAATCTGTTATCGGTAAGTGAGGTCCTCAAAAAACTTCAAACACACAGGACACATCTACAGACCCAGATTACCCTGATTAAGTCCTTTTGTCTGTGGATGGTTATCAAATTATTATTATCAAAGTACTTGAAATCATGGATTAGAATAAACTACATTTGTCTCCGAACTAGGAATAATAGTTAATATACACATACTTATATATATATATATATATCATAATATTATGAAATAATCCTACTGACTTGTGTTTTGATTGTGTTTTGAATGCAGATCCTGGCATGTGTATTTGTAGTTGGGATGCAGAAAGATTTTTGTTGGGTGATACAGCTCTTCAGTCTAGTTTGCACAGTGAAGGGTTATTATGACCGTAAGTACTGATTTCCTCAAGCACTTCTATACAAATGGAAAGACCCATTTTCTCATCCACTGACAACGTGACTTCTTGCATGATGCAATTCTGTGGACATCCTGTATTTCTGTGGACATCCTGTATTTCTGTGGACATCCTGTATTTCTGTGGACATCCTGTATTTCTGTGGACATCCTGTATTTCTGTGGACATCCTGTATTTCTGTGGACATCCTGTATTTCTTGCATTTCTATCTTAATAACACTTCAAGTGCTCTTTTTCACATGCATGTTATTTGAATTCCTTCCATCAGCCAAGTCTGTGGGCGACAAGACCTGCACCCTCCCAGTGGAGGAGGCGGGCATCATCTGGGACAGCATCTGTTTCCTCTTCCTGCTGCTCCAGAGGCGGGTCTTCCTCAGCTTCTACTTCCTGCATGTGACAGCAGAGCTCCAGGCCTCCGCCAAACAGGCTTCAAGGTAAGAGTGGAAACCACCATCCCAGGTTGATTTTGGTTTGGTAAAAATATCTTAACAGACTTTTTTCAATTTAGAGACCCAGTCTCTTCCTCAAATTCTGCAGGTAAAACATGCAGAATGTTTAACAGCATAGTATTCATTTATTTTTAGCATTAACAGATTGAAGGCATTAACATTTTCAATTAGTTAAATAATAGTTGAGTGATGCGTAAGTGTAGTATGGCTGGTAAGACAAAGACCAACTAAATGCGGTATTGCTTTGCTCCCAGGGGTTTTGAGCTGTTCAGAGCCAGTCTGGTGAAGGACATGACGTTCCACCAGAAGGCCGAGGAGAAGTCCCTCTCACAGCTAAAGAGATCGTAAGGATGTTTTGTAGCTTCAGTGCCTCAGTTCTAGTGACATTCTTGAGAAGGTATCTACAAAGATTTGCTAAAATATATTATTCCTAATTGATATTATATTTAACAAACATTGACACTCCTCTCGTAGCCACACAGGAATTGAAGAATTGTTATGTGTTGTAATTGTAATAAATACAACTATAAAATAAAATCGGATAACAATGTATGACGATGAAGCATCGTCATGGGGATATTAGTTGATGATTTATTTATATAAAAGGAGAATCCCTCATGTTTCCTTTATCTATATTATCTTATCTGTGTTAAAGTATGCAGAGAATCCGCTCCAGACAGAAGAAGTACCGAGCAGGACGTAGATCTTCTGGAGGTTCTCTGGAAGATGAAGCTGATGGTAAAGATTTAACTGTTAATGGAAAAAAACTTCTGCTCATTGAGAGGGATCTCAATGGTTTATAAATTGTTTATGGAGGTTATTGAGGAATATGAAAACACAACCATATTCTCTATAATGTAGTTGTTCACATGTTAAACAGAACCGCTTATCACGAGGGTCATGAAGAAATTCAAGCCGCCATCTTGGAACTTCTTGACCAAAAATTGTAGATTAACCAAGCAACCAGTTTTTATTGATTCAATAATAATGATGAATTAAAGCTGCAAGCAGCATTTTACGGGTTTCAAGCCTAAAGCCACCAATTAGACCCTGTCAGACCATTAAGACCCTGACGGGCCATTAAAACCCTGACGCAGACCAATAAGACCCTGTCAGACCATTAAGACCCTGACAGACCATTAAGACCCTGACTCAGATAATTAAGACTGTTTTTGTTTGCATACGGTTGACAACGCTGGAATAGCCTCAGCTTGGATCTGTTGATGGGGAAACAAAACGTCATGACCGTACGTCAAAAGGCTGAGGAGTTATAATTCTTTAATGTTTTCAACTGATCGCTTTAGCGCCCCCTATAGTCCTATTTTGACGAACTTTTGCCTAGTTAACCTTGACCTATGCTTCTTTAAATACACCAAGTTTGGTGATTATTGACTTAAGTTAACCCCACCTTTAGTCACCTATCATTGATTTGTCTAATTTGGAAGCCAGCCCCCATTTTGTTACAGGTTCTTGGTTTCCTGGGAACATTTGCTGAACATGAGGATACACAAATGTCTACCGGATTTCATGACTGTAGAAGAAAAAGTTCAGAAAATATGTCCATCCAAAGTCTGCATTTTCAGTTAATTGATATAGCTCCCCCTATCGCCCGATCTGGATACAATTTGGAGGAGTTTATCCGGACCCATGTTTCTTTTATTACACCAAGTTTGATGAGGATTGGGTTAAGTTAACCTTGCTTTTTAGCATTAAGTTCATTTTGGACGATTCCTCTGGCGGCCATGTTGTTTGTCAATCAACTTCATTTTACTTGAGCAGTTGGGACTTTGGTCCCCAATAGCCACTAAGTTGGTCTCGCTCAAACCAAACATTCCCTCTATGAACTGTTGTGATTTTTTTTTACTAATTTGAAATATGTTGAATCTTTCTTGTTCAAAATTTGATTCAGAACAACTTTTGATCGGACTCAAGATCATAGGAGTCCAATTTGATGTTGATATAAGCATTTAAGTCTTTACGCGTTTTAAACCACACCATTTTTAGAATTCAATGGCTCCTGGGTGCTTTAGTCTTTATTGGACAGACTTCGCTTTAAGGCAGATTGAAGAAATTGGTCCATAGATGATGCGTGCTAAAGGATTTTTGTCTGCGTCTAAAAACCTAGGATCCTTAGAGAATTGAGTGCTTTTAATGTCGTAAAAAAAATCTATCAAAATAAAGTCATCGATTCTTGAGTCATATTTGCTCAACCTGAGGATATGCATTTGTAAACAAAGTTTGATGACTCTACGTCAAAGCGGTTATGAGATATGTTTGTTCAAAGTTTGCATTTTTGGACTGTTGCTATAGCGCCACCTTCGGCCCAATCAGTGCAATATTTGTTCTCTGTTAATTTTGCGTCAGCCTCTACAGCTGTAGTAAGTTTCATAAAAAGCGAGAGAGCGGTTAAGGCTGTGTTAGTCAAACGTGGAGGAATAATAATAATAATAATAAAACTAACAATTACAATAGGTTGCATTCACACTTTGTGCTTGGCACCCTATCTAGCAGCAGGTTGGTGGCTTGGATTGTTTGTGACATTATGTGAACCCCTCCTCAACACAGGGCATGTATCAAGTGGACAATTTAATGTTTACTGCTACAAATCGGACATGTATCTATCTACTACTAATGTTATTAAAATATCAAAAGAGATAAAATACCATTAACCACAGAGAAAGATAACTAATGATTGGTTATTCACACTCCCAGACCCTTCCTCCCGTCCAGACCCCAGAAGGAAGACCCCGAAGAGATGGCATCAGCCATGGATGCACCACGCTACCGGTCGGAGAACTTACATCTTTCATTTGAGTTGTGCAAGTTGTGTTTCTCATACAGACATTTGTTCTACACAAGCTCACACATGTTGCTGTTTAATCCCTGCAGTGCTCCACTCTGGCGAGTACTACCTGTTTGAGTCAGACAGTGAGGATGAGGAAGACACGCCCTTTGAGGAGCCAACCCCTCAGAAGCAGACTGCGTGTCAGGTTGGCACCTTTATTTATTCAGCTTTTGAATATGTGCTTCTGATTGGTCAAGAACATTCCAGATTTGTGCATTATTTTCAATAATGGGACACCTATGCCTTTCAAAAGTTCCAAATCAATGCGCTGCCAATGCAACTTTGAGACAATGTTTAAATGTAACTATTGACCAGATTTGTCCATGATAACGTTCAAACTATATGCTGAAAACACAGCGGATTATAAATATGTAAGCTGATAGAAAACAATCCTATTATTATGTTTGAAAGTAACTAATATCTATTATAAACTTGTATAATCTACGAGTTGCTATAAGTTTTAGGGGGAATATGTACATAGGTTGAACGTCCTCATATTCAAATAATTGTATTTAGTTTATTAGTAGAGAGCGTTAAGAGTTTAGAGTACTTATGTTATGTTGACGCTATATGATTGTTCAACTTTGTGGCCTTCAGCTAGCGTACCAGGCCTGGGTGACCAGTGTGAAGGCCGCTCTACGCGACCGCCAGAGACGACAGCGAGAGCTGAGGCGGTTGGAGAGAGGAGACAAGAGCAAGGAGAGGGACAACAGAAGTAACCAAGAGGCTGGGCTGGAGTCTGGTACATTTGCAGATACACACCAAGACCTCATAGTGAAGGAGCTTTACTGAAGTCTATATCCAATCCATCCATTTGTTATCTTGTACAGTATTGTAAATTGTAAATTAAAATCATAAACCAAATGTCATTGTATCACTAAAGTTGATCAAAAATGTTTTATTTATATTTTCACAATGTGTTGTCTCATCCCTTTCACCGATCATTCAAACGAGAAACCATGCACGCACGGTTGCACGCACTAACAAACACACTACTACGGAACAATTCTGCTCATGTGTGTTTGCCTGTGCTTCTATGTGTGTTAAGGTGACCATAATGTCTTTGAGGATCTGATCCAGGATGGACAGCAGTCAACTGAGCAGTCAGACTCTGGTAAGTATATATATCTCCTGATATATTATCCTTTCTTAAACAACAGCCAGTTAAAGTTATTGCATATTTTAGGCTTTGGGCCCTATCTTGCATCCGGCGCATATTGACTTTCTACACTGACGCATGTGTCGTTGCTAGTTTGCAACTGGCGCAGAGCGTTCTTTTCCCACCACCGCCACTCGCGGTAGATTAGGGAATGATCTTGCGCCCCAAGGGGCGGTTCAGCGAAAGGAGGAGGCGTGTTCTGGCGCAAACGTTCCCTGGTGCTATTCTGCAGTTTCAGAAAACAATTGCGCCACAAACCAGGAAATACCTGGTTTAAAGCAGAAGCGCGTTGTTCAGATGCTATTTTAGGGGCGCATGCATAATGTTGCTTGTGTACCTCGCGCATACACTTTGCTTCTTTCATCTACCTAGCCACACATATATGCAAATTATTTGGGAAAGAACAGCTGATACAGCGGTAATAATAAGTTGACACATTTTCTTGACACAGACATCGAGTACAAGCCCATAACTTTAAAAATTTGATGAGTTGATCGTGAGAAAACATTGTTTTACCGCGAGTGATTGTTAAAAAGAATGAATGAATGCGGGCGCGCGTGTGTGCGTCCATCTGTTTAAATACACGCAAACTAAACACGTAGGCCTAACACATAATACATTCTATGGCAATGTATATTAACGGGGGGACAGATGCATATTAGGAACACAAGTCAATAACGATAGTGGATACAATACTGGTAAGAAATTATGTTTTTTAATGTATTGCGTATATCATTAAATAGAACCACAGTTACCGCACATCATATGTGTCTTAAGTTTTCCTCGCCAAAATTTATTTGAGGACTCACTATTTCTGAAGTTGTGGAAGAAAACGCCATTCCATGTGTGAATCAGGCCATTATTTGGCCATAAACTGAGCCATTTGAACTTTGAAATTCATTAATTTCTAACAATTCCACTCATACATCTACTCAATAGCTGTAGAATGTGTGGGGTGTGACCCTCTGTCTTCTGCTTCATGTTGATGTGCAGGTCATGGAGCAGTGGTCCAAAGGATCCTGGATATCCTGAGGTTCTTATGGGCCATCGTGTTGGCGATGGTGGACGGGCTGTCTGAGTGGCTCAATCTGTTGACTAAACAGTACAGGGATACTTCTACTGTTCTGTGCAAAGAACGCTACCTGCACATACACAAGATAGGACAGGTAATGTCCACAGACAATACCAGAAGGGTGTTAAACATAAACTACTCCAAATTACTCCATTACGTGGCCCCTAAATCTGCTTTCCCCTTCCAGCCGGGGACCACAGCAGAGCCTTCAGGGGACAATCTCTCTGAGGACGGGGACATACTGGAGAACAGCTTAAATGAGACTGATGCAGAAACAAACAAGTGAGCCTGTCTGTCCCAGGTTTCTTGAAACAACAATTAAAAAGAGAAATAATAGTTATAACAATAACAACATTAACAATCAATCAATAATATATTCAAATACGAAAAATACTTTGGGAAACCATAACACTGCTAGCCCTTATCATATATATTTATATGCATATAAATGTATATATATATGTATATTTATATACATGTAAATAAATATGTGTATGTGTATATATATATATATATATATAGATGTGTATGTGTATGTATATATACATATATATATATATATATATATATACATAGACAGCAGGTGAAAAAACTAATATATATATATTAGTGCTTTAAAGCGATTAAAATATTTAATTGAGATTAATCGTATTAATGCCATTGTTAACTCGCGATTAATCACATATTTTTTTCTATTCTAAATATCCCTTGATTTCGTGCTGCTAGCCTTTTAGTGAGATCAGAGAGTCTCACACACACACACACACACACACACACACACACACACACACACACACACACGGTGGCGGATTGGTAATCGGGAGAGTCGGGAGAATTCCCGGTGGGCCGTTAACGTTTCGGGGCTGTCGGGCTGATTACTGCGGGATAACAATATTGCGTTTATAAAAGTTCCTTGCAGCGCCGAAGCCCCTCCCAAAGTGGTACAGCCTAGGTGGGCCTTGAACTGCGATTGGTCAGAAAGACGTAACAGCTAATGACAACATTGAACTCTCGTGCAGGCTCGAACAGAGTGACACACACACTTTTAAGGAGTTTTTCACCCGCTCCGTATCCTTGCTTGCCCCAACAAGTTCGTGCAGCGAGCTTGTTGTTTTGTTCGCCGTGTTGCTAGATTCGGTATGGTGTTGTAGTTTTTCTGACGTGACTAGTTGTTGCTAGACAGCAGGTGAAAAAACTCCAACGTTTGCCAAGCCAAAAGATCGTTAAAAGCGCGTTAAAAAAATAAAGCCGTTAAAATTGGTTTGCGTTAACGCCGTTAATAACGTGTTAAACTGACAGCACTAATATATATATATATATATATCAGTGGAGGCTTCTCCATTGAGGAGAGGGAGGAAGATCCTCCTTAACATTGTTGAGAATAAAAAAATGTAGATTGCCCAGACTACTGTAATGAATTACTGCCCTTAAATATGACTACTTTAATGACTTTGAATATATAATGTTTGTTTCCCTGGGTAAAGGGATATTAGCACCCCCTATCGCCTATTGACAATAACTTCAGGGAGGGCGTTCCTCCCTCAGCCTCCGTTGTCTCCCATTCATTTCCTCGAAAGTACTGGCGGCCGGGGAATAACATGGGTTTCAATGGGAGAGAGGAGGGAAGTCCTCCTCTGAGCGGGTGTGACCTTAAGGGGTCTGATTCGCGCAAAAATCAATTCGCACTACGCTAGAACCAATAAGCAGGATCCCTGGCTGGTGAGTAGTGTTGCCAGATTGGGCAGATTTCCTACCCAATTGGGCTACTTTTAACCACGTTAGGCTGGAACAATTATCATTGGGTGGTAAATCTGCCCAATCCGGCAACACTGTCGATAACAAACCTGCTCTGCATTGCCGCTCAGTCGCAGGCCCCGTCCACCCAGAGCCGAAACGGGCGAAAACGATCCAGTTCCTTTTTATGTGGTTCAGGAATATCTCTGTAAAGACGGAGTCATTGGGAAACCGCATCGAGCTGTAGAAACTGTACTAAATATTCAAGGCGCTGGTTCTCCACAGAAAAAGTGGAGCGCGCATCAAGCCTGCGTGCATCCAGCCTGAGTTACTTACAGTAAGTTACAACCATTAACTTCAGTCATTGAGGTCAAAAATAGGCCCAGATTTTTTTATTTACTTTTACTAATCAGGAGTAGGCCTGATTTGACTTATGGGCTTTGCATCCTTTCCTTCTGCCCTTTTAGTCCATTTCAAAGACATGCTGCCCACCAGCTTTCAAATGACAGTGATGCCACTGGTGGCTTTGTATCAATTTTATACACATAACTATCCCTCCCTACTATTTTGTAGTTCACCAAATCACCCTGAAACAACTTGAGTCTCACATTCTTATGCCGCCATACACCAACAGTGCAAGCAGGCCAATGGCAACCAAGCGCGCAGTCTTTCCTCCCTCACTTTAAAAACCACCAGCCACCACTGATATATATATACACATACAGTTGTTTAAGTGGGATTTGGCAGGTGGGGGAACTCTCAAATTTTGTGTCGGCGCAACAAAGAAAAATTACTCACCATGTAACAACATATTGGGTATTGTGTATTATTTTTCAGATACGATAGAGTCACTTTCGTTCTGAGTATCACACAACTTAATTGCTTGACATTTAATGGTTTTACTTTGGTCCAGCCATACTGATATGGCAATATGCAAATATTGCTGAGCACCACAATATGGAACACAACCTTGCTTTCCCAATTTTAATTCAAAAATAAAAATGGGAAGTCCAAAACGGACTCATATTTTAAACACCCCAAAATGTTTGCAGACAAGAACAAAGAATCACAACCGATGTAGAGTTTTCTGTAAAACATAACAATAAAAAAACACCAAACAATAATCTGTCTACATTCATACAGTCGCATACAGTCAAAATAGCTCCCATACTGACTAGTACTATGACTTAATTGTCACAGTTTTTCTTTTTAGACAGGCTGTGTGACCTTTTTGTTAGAACCCATTTTTTAACATATCGCTGTGGATTCCACTGTTCAACAGGAGGCCCAACCAAAGAAATAAACATCAACGCTGACACCTTAAGTTATCCATTAGGCTATTTCCTGATTTAACTAGGCCAGGGATCGGCAACTTTCATGATTAAGAAGGCCAACATTTTTCATCATCACCATCAGAGGGCCACATGAACGCGCACTTCAACTAATTGGATATGAGAGAAGGTACCAATAATTCAAAATCAGAACAAAATATGTGCATATATATGTCTTATTCATTGGCGGCTGGTGATAACATTTGTGTTTGGGACATAGTCATGGACGGAGGGTCTCTGGGTCCTCCCACAGAAAATTTTGAATTTGGTAGATGTGATGTCCTGTATTCTGGTAACCCTAACCCTCAAAATTCATTCAGATTCATAGCCTAAGTATGTTCATTCAACCAAAATATATTAATTTCATATTTTCCATGCTGAAATGTTTTTTAACATGTCTATACTCTTGTTAAATTTCCCATGGCATGCTACTTTATAGATGCTTTAGGGCCCCTAACACAGTATTTGAAGACATTCCGAAATTCAGCCGTGGTACAGAATTACAGCCACTACGAGCTAGTCGCACATTGAGCTTTCCCCCAAACGCTTTAATGCAAATGAGGAGGAGCGAGGCGGGTCAAGGAGGAGGTTGGCGGTGTGGCCTTGAGCAGCTTGCGGCCACGGAACCATGCGCTCTGTTTACAGTGGATGTATCACAATGGCGAGGCGCACACAGCCTTTGGCCGTGTTCTGTAAATATTCTAGAACACTCCGGGTGCTCCGGCGGGAATCCTGGAGCTCTATATCTCAATAATATCATATTATACATAGATATCTATATCATATAATATATATGATCACGGCCAAAAGCTGTGTGCGCCTCCAGACGATATTATGAATCTCAAACGACTGCGTCGGGTTCTCCGACGTCTCTGGTTCTTCCACGTCCAAAACATCAATCTGAAGTAGACTGAACCACGACATGGAGGAGGAAGGGATTGTTGCCCACGATTGTCTCCTGCCGGAGCCTAGCTGCCGAGGGACCACCGCCTCGGCAGCGGGTAGCGCTTAGGCACCACCGCCTCCTGCAGCGGGCAGCGCCAAGGTGGTGGTCAGCGGGCAGCGGGGCTGAAGCGGGAGACAATAGCGGGCAACAATCCCTTTCTCCTCCATGTCATGGTTCATGTACTTCAGGGAGACAAAGCCAAAGTTTCTTTCCCCCAATTCCTTCTCAACCATGGCTGAGATAACTCCCACTACAAGTCTCGTTATGGAAACACCAAAGACGAGAGTCCGACGTGTTATGCGCCATAACACCAACAGCAGAACGGTTATCCAAATAACAAAGAAGTTTACAACACTTGCGTTACAGTGTGTGTAATCACACAAACACACACACACACATGTGCCGCGCGTACGGTCGTAGCTCATTGTCTCATTGGCGGGCCAAATTCTCTGGGCGGGCAAGGCAGAGAAAGGGGAGGTAACTTGGCCCCTTATGACGACGTATGGGGCCACATGACAAATAAGCACGCGCGAGCAGGGTACCTAGTGCTCGTTTTAAACCGAACGCAAGTTTTAGCCACTTGGGGACGGGAGGCAAGCTTGCTAGGGGAACTCATATTAATGTTAGAAAACCTCATAAAGTGAGATTTTCATGCCATGGGACCTTTAAAGAGTAACAACAA
Organism: Gadus morhua; assembly: GCF_902167405.1. Taxonomy (NCBI): domain Eukaryota; kingdom Metazoa; phylum Chordata; class Actinopteri; order Gadiformes; family Gadidae; genus Gadus; species Gadus morhua. The sequence goes on from NC_044062.1 coordinate 28,155,128, forward strand.
CAGCCACATGAGTGATTAGTATTCTTTCAGTGCAAAGGGCTCACATACATCATCATTCAATGGTGATGAAAACTGAAAAACAAAGGCCCAACATTAAGTGCAACAACTAGCATTATATTCAGTGCAGTTTTGCTATATGTAGTGGCAACTTAAGTTGAAATTACTTTCATGACTGTAATCGTTTCTAAGCAAACTAGACACATGGGTTTGCCTTTGAATTCTATGAACAGATACTCTGCCTTTCATCTTGACTGAAAGGTACGGTTTTCTTGATCAAGTTTTCTGTAAAAATCTATTTATATATTCATTTATCTGAGGTGCCGGAACACAGTTCCGGAGCGTTCCGGCCCACTTTAACCCCTGTATATATATATATATATATATATATATACACACATATATAATTTGTCCTCCCCTTGTCTCTCAGTTTCCTGGCCATCACAGGTTGGTCCACAGTACCACCAGCAGTCTATGATGGTGGAACTGAGCAGTCATCAGAATCCACATCGTGCAGCACCGTGAGGCTGGCAGTAGAGCCACAGGGGGGTCACAAACAACACAGACACTCCAGAACAGCCAGTGAAATGCTGGGAGAAAGGTAAGGGAAGGTCGCTAACCTTCTCAGTGGATGGATAAAGAACTCATCCGTAGTGCATGGATAGAAGCATACGTCAATGAAAAGATATGTACGAGTAGATTTGTGACAGATTTGGGATAGATTTGTGACATGAAACCAACTAACTCAGATCTGTCTCTGCAGTTCTCAGTTCTTCATCGAGGAGCTGGAGCAAAGCAGGGACTTCTACGCCAAGCAGAACCGCCTCTTAAAGCTCCTCTTTGCCTTGTACAGCCTGTTGGCTGCCAACTCAGAGCTGGTCTGCTATTTAATAATAGTGCTCAATAATGTGGTCTCAGCCTCGGCCATATCCCTTGTCCTGCCCATACTCGTGTTTCTGTGGGCCATGCTAGCTGTCCCACGACCCACCAAGAAATTCTGGATGACGGCTATTATCTACACAGAGGTACGTGGAAAATGGAAAGGCATGTATGGATATTGTGGTTAATTGTATTGATCAATGTTACTGTCATAATTGTCAGAATGATCCTTTGGCTTGTACTAATCCACAGTGCTTGTGTGAACAGGACATTCACCATTTACTAAATGTTGATCTTTCAACAGGTGATGGTGGTGGTCAAGTACCTGTTTCAGTTTGGCTTCTTTCCATGGAATAGCGTTTATGAGATGACTTTAAACGAGGACAAGCCCTTCTTTACACCGCGGATCTTGGGCCTTGAGAAGACAGACAACTACATCCGATACGATCTGTTACAACTACTAGCACTCTTCTTCCACAGGTCTTTGCTGATGGTGAGTAACTTATCATATTATCTAGGTCAAATGTGTGTCTTCCTTTGGTCACCGAGCAAAGCACTCGGGCTTTGATTAAGGGCATGCTCACTTTAGTCATTTGCATGCACGCTTTAGAGGGTGCCGGCCGCTCTAATGAAGTTACACTCACCCTTTACTGAAGTGCACGCCCTGAAGCTTCAATGCACCGTTGACAAAAATGTAGTAAAGTCATTGAATAATTTATTGGTCAATTAATTGACGATACAATTTGATACAAAAGTTAAGCGCCACTATGGATCACGGTTGATGGATTTGTTGGGCCCAACCTTAAGAAGAGCTGCAACACGCTGCAATCAGATGCATGGACAACAGTAACCTTGTGTTCCTTTTCCAAAGCGCTACGGCCTGTGGCACCAGGAGGGCCCGCTGGAGGAGAACACAGCGGCCAACGAGGATGGCATGGACAGAGAACGGCAAGGAAGGGAGAAGGAGGAAGCAGCAAGGGGATCAGATGAAGACGTTTTTCAGAGAGGAGTTGCGAACAAGGACACCAATGAATCCGACGGGACCGACCAGCAAGGCCCAGTCCTGATTCAGTCAGAAAAGGCTTGTACTATTTTCTTTAAAACACAAGTGACACAGGATGGTGGTGATAGTGAGAGGCTCCTATACTGCATACTGAGCTTCTTGTGTTTGATCTGATGGGAGTAATCTTTATTGAATCCCAAACCGTGTCCAATCAATCCAGGATGAACACCGTGACCCTGCTATTGTTATTGGATACACCCAAGAGATACCTGCCACTGGACCACAGGATGGTTTGGAAAACCCTGCTGGTCCAGAGAACACCAAGCTAGAGGGAGAAGGACACACGGAAAAGACTGAACCGAGAAAGAGAAGCAGACTCCGCTTCCGGAAGGCCAAACGAAAGACGAGCAACGGTATTCATCTACGATATCTTGGGGGCTACATTGGTTTTAGGAAACTATATTTCTCTTTGCATATACTTATATCTCACATATATGCATGTGAATATATGTGTGTGTGTGTGTGTTTGTGTGTCATGTGTGTCTGTTCACTTTCTAACTCTCATGTAGATTTGCCGACAGAAGCTTCACAGCCAATCAAGGAGCCGGTTAAGAAGAAGGGGGAGAGCAAACGAGCTGAGAGACTTTTAGCTGCAGGACAGAAGATAAAACATGTGTTAGTCTCCCGGTGAGATGAACCCTCACTGAAAAGACTCAAGACTCAATTGTTCAGAGTTCATCTAGACTCTGTATAGCAAATCCCTCCCACCCCTCCTTAATGTACGCACTTACGCAGGCTTGCTTCTATGAACATCCTTACTGTACAAACAGCGATAGATTGTTTCTCTGTCTTCTGACAAATGTTCTTATTGTAAGGCTCTTTGGATAAAAGCATCTGCTAAATGCCCTGAATGTAAATGTAGCTCACACTTTGTAAATACCTGCTGTTGTGAGTTCCCTTCATACTACGAGAAGTTTGTACACTATGACCTTTTTGTATAAGGCTAATGCAACAGGAAATATAATTAGTTGTTATTTGTTGCCTTTCTTTTCCTCTAGCGTTCAGGATGTTTACAGACCTACCCGCTGTTTCTTTGTGAATATCCTCCACACGGAATACCGTGCAGCTACAGACGTCTACGCTCTCATGTTCCTGACAGACGTGGTTGACTTTATCATCATTGTGTTTGGATTCTGGGCGTTTGGTGTGAGTATTAAACCAAAGTAGTAAACCGTTTCTATTTTCATCTGTATTCTATTTTTTTGCAACATTCTTCAATGGCTTCATTTTCAAAATTTTCCTGCCCGGGTCCTCTGTTTACCGTCGGTCTCTCAGTCTGTCATCTTACATGAGTGGTCCAACAATGTGGTTGGTTGATTTTTCCCTGTGTTTTTCTTGTCTGTTGTATGGGACTGTTACTGCTGCACGCACTGCCTTAACATTTCCACCAGCAGATGTTTGTTCCAGATGTTACGGTCCGAAACGTTAGGCAGGGAGAACTAATAACTATAACTATAACTAATAATGGAAAAGATGTTGCTAGGAATACACAGATAACCTGTTATCCCTCTATCCCAGAGAGGGGTGGAGGTGTTGGGTTGTGCAGACAGAGGGGTGGTGGTGTTGGGTGGTGCAGACAGAGAGGTGTGGAGGAGTTGGGTTGGGCAGATAGAGAGTTGTGGAGGTGTTGGGTTGTGCAGACAGAGAGGTGGAGGTGTTGGGTGGTGCAGACAGAGAGGTGTGGAGGTGTTGGTTGGTGCAGACAGAGAGGTGGAGGTGTTGGGTGGTGCAGACAGAGAGGTGTGGAGGAGTTGGGTGGGGCAGATAGAGAGTTGTGGAGGTGTTGGGTTGTGCAGACAGAGAGGTGGAGGTGTTGGGTGGTGCAGACAGAGAGGTGGAGGTGTTGGGTGGTGCAGACAGAGAGGTGGAGGTGTTGGGTGGTGCAGACAGAGAGGTGTGGAGGTGTTGGTTGGTGCAGACAGAGAGGTGGAGGTGTTGGGTGGTGCAGACAGAGAGGTGGAGGTGTTGGTTGGTGCAGACAGAGAGGTGGAGGTGTTGGGTGGTGCAGACAGAGAGGTGGAGGTGTTGGGTGGTGCAGACAGAGAGGTGGAGGTGTTGGGTGGTGCAGACAGAGAGTTGTGGTGGTGCAGACAGAGAGGTGGAGGTGTTTGGTGGTGCAGACAGAGGTGGAGGTGTTGGGTGGTGCAGACAGAGAGGTGGAGGTGTTGGGTGGTGCAGACAGAGAGGTGTGGAGGTGTTGGTTGGTGCAGACAGAGAGGTGGAGGTGTTGGGTGGTGCAGACAGAGAGGTGGAGGTGTTGGGTGGTGCAGACAGAGAGGCAAGGAGAAGGAGGAAGACAAGGGAGGACTTTGCAAGCTTTAGCCAACTGCACTGATTTCAAATGAACGTTGTGGATGAAAAAGAAAGTAGTAGGAAGCATGAGAGTAGCATCTTCTGGAGCTATGGTTCTGTTTATTAAGGAGCATAAAGGGAACAGGCACAGGCACCATCATAACACAATGATTGAATACACTTATTGCTAAACTGTCTCCCAATTGATTTTTCCCTGTGTTTTTCTTGTCTGTTGTATGGGACTGTTACTGCTGCACGCACTGCCTTAACATTTCCACCAGCAGATGTTTGTTCCAGATGTTACGGTCCGAAACGTTAGGCAGGGAGAACTAATAACTATAACTATAACTAATAATGGAAAAGATGTTGCTAGGAATACACAGATAACCTGTTATCCCTCTATCCCAGAGAGGGGTGGAGGTGTTGGGTTGTGCAGACAGAGGGGTGGTGGTGTTGGGTGGTGCAGACAGAGAGGTGTGGAGGAGTTGGGTGGGGCAGATAGAGAGTTGTGGAGGTGTTGGGTTGTGCAGACAGAGAGGTGGAGGTGTTGGGTGGTGCAGACAGAGAGGTGGAGGTGTTGGGTGGTGCAGACAGAGAGGTGGAGGTGTTGGGTGGTGCAGACAGAGAGGTGTGGAGGTGTTGGTTGGTGCAGACAGAGAGGTGGAGGTGTTGGGTGGTGCAGACAGAGAGGTGGAGGTGTTGGTTGGTGCAGACAGAGAGGTGGAGGTGTTGGGTGGTGCAGACAGAGAGGTGGAGGTGTTGGGTGGTGCAGACAGAGAGGTGGAGGTGTTGGGTGGTGCAGACAGAGAGTTGTGGTGGTGCAGACAGAGAGGTGGAGGTGTTTGGTGGTGCAGACAGAGGTGGAGGTGTTGGGTGGTGCAGACAGAGAGGTGGAGGTGTTGGGTGGTGCAGACAGAGAGGTGTGGAGGTGTTGGTTGGTGCAGACAGAGAGGTGGAGGTGTTGGGTGGTGCAGACAGAGAGGTGGAGGTGTTGGGTGGTGCAGACAGAGAGGCAAGGAGAAGGAGGAAGACAAGGGAGGACTTTGCAAGCTTTAGCCAACTGCACTGATTTCAAATGAACGTTGTGGATGAAAAAGAAAGTAGTAGGAAGCATGAGAGTAGCATCTTCTGGAGCTATGGTTCTGTTTATTAAGGAGCATAAAGGGAACAGGCACAGGCACCATCATAACACAATGATTGAATACACTTATTGCTAAACTGTCTCCCCAGAAACACAGCGCTGCAGCAGACATCGCCTCCTCTCTGTCGGACGACCAAGTCCCCGAGGCCTTCCTGGTGATGCTGCTCATCCAGTTTAGCACCATGATCATCGACAGAGCTCTGTACCTCCGCAAGACTGTACTGGGAAAGCTCATATTTCAGGTGAGAGATTTTCAGGGAGACCATACAATGTATATTTTATATACCTAGATATTTAGCTAAGCAAAGATAATTATCGGTTATTTTTGGTTAAAAAATATCATTTGAACATTGAAGGTAACATTACAATTTGTTAATCTTGTGAAAAAACGGTTCTTGTTTCAGGTGACTTCCTAACAAATTACAATCAGATGATCTTTTTTAAGGCTTACCTACAGCACCTTTAGGATGCTGGAAGACATCAGACATGTTTTCATCTGTTTCTCTTCTTTCGCTCCTATAGATTATCTTAGTGTTTGGTATTCACCTGTGGATGTTCTTTATTCTTCCTGCAGTCACTGAGAGGTGAGTACAAAACAATCTAGTAGCTCACACAAATTTGGGTCGAATTATTATCATTGAAAACATAATTAATTGTACAGTGCACCATTTGTTTTCTATCTTTCAATAGAGTAGCTTTTTAATAATAAAAAATACTAATGCCTCTCTCTCTCATTCTCTGTTTCTCTCTCTCTCTCAGGATGTTTAACCAGAACTTCGTGGCCCAACTATGGTACTTTGTCAAGTGCATCTACTTCGGCCTGTCTGCCTATCAGATCCGGTGTGGATACCCCACCCGAATTCTGGGCAATTTCCTTACCAAGGGATACAACCACCTCAACCTTTTTCTGTTCCAAGGGTGAGGATAGATGCAAGTATGAATAGGAAAGAGTTCTGCCAGTTGTTGCTGTGTCCCCCTAAAACAAATAAAAATATATATATTATTAGTTGACGAAAAAACACCAAGGTATTCCATCAACTGACTTTAAGGGGGCAAATTCCATAAACATAAATTGTATCTACAAATATGTTTCCATGCTCTTTTCCATGATTGTGTAAAGGTTCCGACTCGTTCCATTCCTGGTTGAGCTGCGTGCTGTAATGGATTGGGTGTGGACTGACACAACCTTGTCTCTGTCGAATTGGATGTGTGTTGAAGATATCTACGCAAATATCTTCATAATAAAGTGCAGCCGTGAGACAGAGAAGGTAAGGACCTGTGTACCCTCCTGTCCTGGCTCAGGTCTAGCTTTACATTGAAGCCTCTGTCTAGGCAGAAATCAGTGTTCTCTTTCAGGTATGTTAGTGTTTAGTGCCGGTTATAAAAATTGTGAGGAACCACACACAAAACGGCATGTAAATCATACATTCTGCACGTTTTAACCTGTAGTAATTGGATTGTAGCGGTGTGGAGTGCTTTTACCTCATCGGCAAACCACACACGACCAATACCATTCACAACCAACCCTGATCCACACTCTACAATCAAACACGACGTGAGACTAAACCATGGACGTAAACATAGCTGGATGCATCTGTCCGTCAAGCTTTGATCTGTAGTCTGCTGAAGATTCTCTGTCCAAGCTCAGGGGCCTCCTCGGTTTATTTAGAGGAAGAAGGGGTAAAAGCGTTGTTTTGGCCATTCTCCCCAAATCACTACGTGAACGTTAAAAACAGGTGGCATCCTTTCCGTTCTTCTTTCAATCAAATAGTGTCCAAATTCCTTGTTAAACAGTGGTTTCACTTGCTTTTTTAGGCAAGTTTGATAGTCGGTTATCCAGTTCTCGATCTCTCTGAATGAGCCCCTGGACTGTCTGGATACTGCCATACGTAGGGCTCGGCATTCCCACAGAAAAGACACAACCTCCTGATCTGCTGCTGCTTGGCCTCCGACCAGAACGTCTCGAGCCCCTCCACCTCTGTCCTGGGGCCCCCGAGCAGAGCTCCGCTCTGTCAGCGTTTACCTCGAGCCAGTAGCCAAAAGCCGGTTTTAAGGGTTCAGGGTTAATTGTTGAGGTGACCTAGAACATGAAGATGCTCCACAAAGCTTACCCAAGAGCCAATCCACATCATTTCATAATTTCCATCTCGTTGAGCCCTTCCAGCAAAGTTGCAAAGGGTCAAGCTCTTGCGGCAATCTTGCTCTGTGCGAGTTGATTGGGCTGTGCCTATCGCCACTCTATCCCGTCCATGGCAGCAGTGAGAGCTGCAAATAATGCCTACAAGGCTTGTAAACGGGCTTCCTCTAGAACGTAGCGCTGCATGAGTACACTATAAGGTTCAGTATGGCAAATTAGTTGGTGATCCAGTGCCATCTTCAACTTCCTCTGTCTATCTTTGGGCATGTTAGTTAGTTCAGGTATTGAAACTAGCTCAGCAATGGTGGCTGGAGAGTGTATGGAGAGGCTTCTGCAACACAGGATACAATGACTGATGGCATGCTGTGTCAGGCTGGGCTGGCACAGGCTGATAAGGGGCTTTGCCGATTGTATACAGCTGGTAGGCTGGGGGAGCCTGTGGAGCAGGATGTACTTGGTGAGGTGATTGTGTGCTCAGCTGCTAAGGCATTGATAAGATGACTGCTGATACGCTGACTGTGCTGCGATGCCAGCGGAAGGCGGAAACACTGTCTTTAGGAGCACAGTAGGTGTGTGTGTGTAGTTATTGCGGATGGCCATACACTAGGTTGATAGGAGACCTGCCGATGCATGATGGCTGGGTGTTGGCTCACTGGACGGAGAAGTGGAGCAGTAGTGATAGACTGGAGGTTAAGATGGAGCAGTTATGATAGGCTGTGGAGGTTAAGGTGGAGCAGTGATGATAGGCTGTGGGGGTTAGCGTGGAGGCTAAGATGTAGCAGTGTGATACGGGGGGGGGGGGGGGGGGGATAGTTTGATACGGGATAGTTTGATACAGAATATAAATGTGTCAATAAATATATTTTAAATAATATTGAAAGGGCCCCCCTAAACTTTCCAAATTAATATTTTCAGGGGACCTCAAGTCTCATTGGCTCCCTGGTTCCCCCGTATTGTTACCCTGGATAAAGGCATTTCCAAGCGATGAAGGAAACAATGACAAGGAGCTGAAGGACTGCATTCAAGTAGTTATTATCCAAATGCAACAACCATCATTTTAAAGGTTTTTAAGTACTAACAATATATAATGTCAATAAACACAAATGTGTAATTGAGTAGTTTGAAGGAAATATTCAGAGCAGTTTTTCAAACTGGACCCTTTTTTTTTGGATCTATGGCGCATTTCCACCGGTGGGAGCGCTTCGGCCCAGCCAGCTCAACCCAGTAGCGAAGGTGCGGTATAGAGTGGCGAAGACACGCCTCTTCCGGTAGAGCCAATGGGACCCATGAGATCAAAAAATATGAATGGGTTTCAATTGAGAGAAAGTAACTATTTTCTGGTCCCAGTCTTTATATGCCACGGATTACACATATGTTGTTTGTGGATTTAAATGATAATTTTTCATGTCAAGAGTTTATTGGGAAATTGCTCAGGGCCCAGTTTCCCGAAAGCATCGTTAGCCTAAGTGGATCGTGAAGTGCGTCGTACAAGCATCGTACCGTTTTGATCGTCGTGAAAAAGCTCGTAGCTAACGAGGACTCCAGGGGTACACGTAGGATGCTAAGAGCATCGTTAGCCTACTATAGCCTCAGTGGCATCACAAGCGGACATTCTATGTATTGGATGTGTTTTATTAAAGCACATCCAATACCGCGGGATGCCCAGCTGGCACAATTTCGCAACCAAAAACAGTGGTTACCGCCTATATATTACTCATAGACTAATGTTAGATTTAATCAGCAACGATAGAGAAATGTTAGAAGTCAACAACAAAATAATTTATTACAGCAATTTAAAATTCCAAAAATACATGCGCAGCCGAAATGAACCGATCAAACGCCACTTCAGAAGGCATATAATAAAATCAAATGATTCCATTGCTCTTGTGTGGGAGGTCGCTTTCGAGCTGCACTTGCTGTCCTCCTCTGATTTTAATTCAACCATCGTGGTTAAAATGTCTTCATTCGTAAAAAAATAAAACATTTGGGAGTATGAAATAATCCAAATTATTCTAAAGAGGGCTAGACTCCATGCGCCGCCCCGCCTCCTCCAGTGAACCAAGAAAGCCCGCGCAGTGAATACCGGGGTTGACCCCCTCGGTTTTATGCAGGAAACTTGAGATAAGAAGGTGAAATCGCCAGGCGTGCCAAGCTGCGATCGAACCGGCTTGGCAGCGTAAAAAGACCTATAGCCTACATCATCCTGCCCAACAATAAGGGCAGGATCTAGACAAAGCTCTCCTAATCAGGTCAGCAATAGTTTTAATGTCTACAAATATCCTAGACTAGAGATTGCGCGCCAATCAATGAAACCTTATGCGGAATCAGATAAAGTCTTTGCTGCGCAAAGCATGTTTCTGAAATCAGCACGTAATTGTCACACAAGCTATTTTTTATTTTTGTGATATGGAAGGGGGGAAAAGGCCATGAAAAAATGTACGCACAGTGCATTCAGGATGAGGACCGATACATATGTCGGCCTAGGCCTAATCAATTGTGTTTTAATATCTTTAGCATTCAAATTATTGCAGGCTCCAGTTTAAACATCCAGAGGTTTTCCTTTAACTAGCCCCTAGAGAAAATACCTTACACACACCAAAACACAGCCACATGAGTGAATGTGAGAACGTACATTAATGAGGTCTGAACCAGGCGCAGGCATACAGAAAACACACCAAAGCAACAAATATAGTAACGTATATGGAAGGTAAATGTGTACTACATCCACTATTTATCCCTCCAATGTCGAGGAAGGGAATGTTTGCATTACTCCTCGTTTGTGTTTGTTCGTTTGTAGAGGTGCATGTTGTTTGTGTGTTTGAACATGTTTTTTCTTCTTTTGTCAGAAATACCCCCAGCCTAAAGGGCAGAAGAAGAAGAAGATAGTGAAATACGGAATGGGCGGACTGATCATTTTCTTCCTGATATGCATTATTTGGTTCCCACTTCTCTTCATCTCATTGGTCAGATCTGTGGTGGGTGTGGTCAACCATCCCATCGATGTGACTGTGACAGTGAAGCTCGGAGGTTATGAGGTAATGATTAAATATATGATGCTTATATTGTTAACCCCATATCTATAATGAATCTAGACTGTGTTGATATCATTCAGCCAACGGCTGAATGATTTTTTGTGGCTAAACATGACTCACATCTGAAGCTGTGTTAACTTTGTGCAACAAACCAGACAACATATATATATATATATATATATATATATATATATATAGACGTTATATAATTGATACTAATACACTACCAATGGGCATAGTTTAAGTAGCTACATACAGTGTCTTCTTCCATAAGCCTTACATAACGACCACAGCTTCAAATAACTTTCATTATTCTTAATTAGAGTGTTTGAGATCTGTAAAGTAAAATCAAATAGATAGGACCATGAAATCCCAAAGCTTAATATGTATGATGCACGCATACATGACTGAAGACAATGTTTGATCCATGGGATTTCCTGGCAGGTAAGTCTGTGATTTGAGTGAAGGTCTCCCCTCCCCGGTAACAACCCTTTGTCCATCATCCTGTAGCTACATACCTATATCTTTCTGAGGGTGGAACTTGTGTGTTCCAGCCCCTGTTCACTATGAGTGCTCAGCAGCAGTCCATCCAGCCCTTCTCTGAGGCAGACTATGACAGACTTACAACACTTTTTGGAGACAACGCTGTAAGTATCCATGCTTTAGATTGCTTTCTGCTATCCATCTCACGATGCATGATAGTGTCCTCTGTGAGGTTATTTTTCTTCTGGCGATTTAACTTAAATAAAGTCACTGAAATCAACCAATCTCCAATCTACGTTTGAATGCTGTGTGGTTTTGTAGGTCGCCATGCAGTTCATAACGTTCTACAGTTCTGAAGACATCGTGACAGCCCGGATCGAGGGGAGCTCGGGGTCGGTGTGGAGGATCAGCCCCCCCAGCCGACAGGAGGTGGTGAAGGAGCTGATGGGGAGTCCTGGTGATCTAACGCTGCGGCTTGCATGGAACTTTCAGAGGTAAACAACACATCAGGTCAATGAGTAGAGCAGCAATAGCAGCAGCTATTGAATGTCATAATTAGTTATAGAACTAATAGTTGTGTAGCATCTTATCCCAAATATCTTTGTTGTATGCAGGGAATGGGTTAACCAATTCATTGGTTCTATGAACATCCTTACTGTACCGACAGATATATATTGTTGTGCTAAATGCCCTAAATGTAAATGTACGTATTGTACATTGTGACCAAAACTAGGGTTAAGTAACATGGTGTGAGAAGTAATAAATAAAAATGGAAACTTGTAAAAATATATGTTTTATTTAACATTATTATTGATTTTTCCAAATTGGGAGTCACTTTAAAATACGTTTGTTGAATGAAGAGACTTAACCCCTAATTTCTGTGTTTCTCCCTCCTACAGAGACTTGGGCAAAGGTGGGACTGTTGAACACTCGTTTGACAAACACTCCATAAACCTGGAGCCAGGAAACCCAGTCAGAGCGGACCTGGCTTCACTACTGGTTGGCAATCGCACTGAGCCTGTGTAGGTCATCTTGGCAGAAATGTGTATGTATGTGCATGCAAACATGTTAGTATAACATGCTTGGAAAGCAAAAACAGCTGGTTGAACACATTTCTTAGCTTACACAGTTAAGTTGACATCTTTGTTTGAATCTTTCTCTTCTGAGAATCCATAATTAGGAACATGTATTGGGCATATTTTTTATAGCCTGGCATTTGCAGATGAATTGCACACTGCAATTATTCCAGAACCTCTCTGTAATTTTTTGGATTTCCCTGGACGTGGTTAACGGGTTAGACCAAAAGGCCTCTGGGCGATATTTCAGATCAACAAATCAGAGCAAATAAACAGGGGACGCAGCACTGAGCGAAGATTTTTTATCGTCATATTTATCCTTTCATTGTATTAATCCTGCCTCCAGATAGATAAAGGTGGAACTATAGTCGGTCCATCTTGTACCGGGCAGAACTCTTTTTGTATGGGAGGGGAACCAGAGCCTATCTGCACAGCAAATTATACATTGTGAGATTTGTCTGGTTTCCAGGCTTTATATTTCAGGGTTGCATTTTATTTCTGAATTCTGTGTCTGATGACCTTTCAATTTAAATCTTTCCAGGCGTATTCCTCATATGTTCCCCAATTACATCCGGGCCCCGAATGGCGCTGAGGCCAAGCCGGTGACCCAGCTCTATGAAGGTCAGAGTCATCCCTAATATCACATGTTCCTATTTACATCACAGGAACAACGTGCAGCAAAAGAATGAACGCATTCATTACCCCAAGTTAGTCTCAACTTGTAAGTCGCTTTGAATGTACTAGTGCAGTGCCTGTTGGGAATGGGCCGGTTGCCTCCCGTATCGCTGCTGGCAGCTTTCTGGAGAGGCGCTCATTCAAACACCTACACTCAACCCCTTGGATTCCATCGAATTACAATTATTTAGTTAACTGAAGGATTTGCAGACAAACAGAAACTACGCTCATTATAGTAAGAGAAATATTAGTATTATTAGAGTACTGTATCCAGAAGTAGAGTGCCATACTGAGGTTCAGACAGTGAGCCGGGGAGTGTGTGGGCATATTTAGTGTCGTCTGTCCAGAGCCATGAAGCCCAGCCCCGACTGCCGTGCAGCTGGCTTTTGTTTTTGTTCATTCATATTTATTCATATCGAACAACATCTCCAAATAAGTCAACATTACCCTTCATCGGTCCCCAACAGTAAACATGCCAAGTGGGCAGTAGATCAGACATACAGATATACAGATTAGGACATACCTACACCCATACATACATGATTACCCGCTTTATAGCTCTACTATTCAGATAAGATCAGATGTTCTCTATACATTCAATATGGGTATTATTAAACTTGAACATTCTTTGTTTATATCCGTTAATAAGTGTGACACATTGACTTTGGATCATGAATGATCGTTCATCTGCTGCAGTGTTTTTCATAAAAGTAATTATTGATTTTCTTTTCAGGGGATGAGGATGGGTACCAGAATGTGACTCTGTCCCTAATGAGCGACAGGTCCTTAAACCGCAGTGGGACCCAGGAGTGGTGGGACATTGCCATCGATGACTGTAAACCTTCCACAGGCAGCTGTCGCGTGTTGCCCATGATCATATTTAATGACAAAGTCAGTCCGCCGAGCTTGGGTTTCCTTGCTGGATACGGGTAAAGTATACAAAAATCTAATGTATACAGGTCACACAACAGACATACTCCACCACAAGAGGGGCAGTGCCATGTATTGAGGAACAGTAACTTATGTCTCTTCTATTCAAACCACTCTATTCCTTGCAGAATCATGGGTCTGTATGTGTCGGTGGTCCTGGTGATTGGAAAGTTTGTCCGCGGGTTCTTCAGTGAGATCTCCCACTCCATCATGTTTGAGGAACTTCCCTGTGTGGATCGCATCCTAAAGTTGTGCACTGACATATTCCTGGTGAGTGTATGCGCACATAAAACCATACAAAACGCGGACTAAAACACACCGCAGTGCATTGATCTGCTGAATACTGAGATAACCTAAAATCCCCATCCAATTGAGACCCAACCCTAGATTGTATGTTAAAGATCCCATATCATGCTTCTTGCCATAATTGCATTTGAGGTTACTACAACAATAGGATTACATGCCTGTATTTTAGGAATACCCTGTTTTATTCTCACACTGTATTCAAACAAAACTACTTTCATCATCTTTCACAAACGTTCTGTTTTGTATCGTGCCGCTTTAAGGCCCCCCCTCCCGTGTAGCCCAGTCTGCTGTGATTGTTCAGCACGCCCACTCTGTTGCGATTGGTCGAACGCTTTGAACGTGTCGGCAAATTCAATACCCCGAGAAGTTGTAAACATCGCGGGTGGCCGGGTGGCGGGACTTCTACTCTTTAAGCACCGCCCACTGCACTTATTAAGGGGCGTTCTCGGTGGGCGCGAATACTCCCCCTGGCTCCAGCTTAGATTTTTCTAGTTTAGCAGACGTAAAACATGTATAAATGCGTCATATAACAGTCTAATGTCTAAAGCAAAGGGAAAAGTCGAAAAAGCATGATATCACCCCTTTAATGGTTGGTTGTATTTATGTCTAGGTCCGTGAGACAGGAGAACTGGAGCTGGAGGAGGAGCTCTACTCAAAACTCATCTTCCTGTACCGCTCCCCGGAGACCATGATCAAATGGACCAGAGACATGCAAGTCAGGGGTCGAAGAAGAAACTGACCCTTTAATTTAAAGAAGTATTTATGAAACAGTACAATGAATAGCAAAAAATGCAGTGCATTTACAACGGAATGTAAGCAGACATGACAGGACGTATGAATTATTTCCTAGATGACCTCTTGCAACCATCATTTGGACTCTTGTGGATTCTTGGTGTTTTTTTATTCATTTTCTATTTTTTTTATTCAGACTCAAATGAATAAGGGAACAAAAAATAAAAGCATAATAGACTAGCTGTGAACATGAAATGAGAATGGCGATTTTATCGTTAAAATAATAATGTTAATATTTTTATGGTTGATAAATTCCCCCTGAAAGGAGGACTTTATGAAGTGAAAACAATGCAAATAAATGAAATGCAACATTTGTCAGGTTGCTTATGTTTAACAAAGATATGAAGAAGATTGTTCTGGTTAGAATAACCATCAACAAAGGGGATACATTTATTGCAGATGTAGATATCTTGTATAGATATGGATACCAAACGATTCGGATACTTTAATAATTTTCAATGTGAAACGCCCACTAATAATAATAATACATTTTATTTGTAAAGCACTGTTCATAAAATAATCTCAAAGTGCTACAGAAACCGAAAAAATAAAATAACAAAACACTAAGGGCAATAACAAATTAAAATCCAGTGATAAAATACATTAATAATAAACAGCTAAAAGAGGAGTTGATGTGCAGATTGAATTTTGAAAAATCGAAGGACAACTTAAGAACGCCTGCTTGAACAAAAAGGTGTTTTTAAAAGTGTCCACAGACTGGGGTTTTCGCAGATGTTCAGGGAGGGAGTTCCAGATGTGAGGGTCAGCGGAGCAGAAGGCTCGGTCTCCCATGGTGCGAAGTCTTGTGCGGGGCTGATGGAGGTTTGTGCTTTGGGACCGGAGGTAACGGGTGAATGAGTGAGGTGTAAGGAGGTCTTGGAGGTATTGCAGGGCGTTGCTTTAGATTCAAAGGTGGGTGATGAGGGAGATCTTGTATTGAATACTTGAGGTTCTGGGGAGCCTGTGGAGGTTCTGAAGAAAGGGGGTGATGTGGTCTTATCTGCGGGTTTTCATCAGAGTTCGGGCAGCGCAGTTCTGAATGAATTAAAGTTTCTGAAGGTGTTTACTAGGTATAACGATGAGCAGGCTGTTACAGCATTCAAGCCTGGAGGAGATTAAGGCGTGGACGAGTTTCTCTGAGTCAGAGAAAGTGAGGGGCGGAGTTTAGAAATGTTCTTGATAAGGAAAAAGCTGTTTTTTACAGATGTTTGATGTGGTTTGCAAAGGTCAGTTGTGGGTCCAGCTTCACAACGAGGTTGGTAACTGGTTAAAAGGGGGATGTCTTGACCGGAGAAGGAGATTTGTGGTTATGGGTGATTACTGGACCTGATGAGGGGTGCCAATTTGTATGGTTTCAGTTTTAGAGCTGTTCAGCTGGAGGAAGTTGTGACTCATCCACGCCCTAATCTCCTCCAGTTAGTTGGAGAGGGCTAGAAAAGATGGTAAACATAAACTAAACATTGTTATGGCTGGAACTGGTATATTAAAACAGCTAAATAATAACCCGTAATCCTTTTCCAAGTAAAGGAAAAATGGATCAAATAAATACTATGCTTTCAAATTAAATTAACAGAACCACCACGCGTGGAAGGGGCTGGACAGTTGACCATGAAATCAGCAAGTCCTGCAGCGCGCATTCAGCCATGTGATTGGACAGAATCTCCTCAAACGTTGGTAGATTGGGTAAAGCATAGCAACCTAATCTGATAGAATGTTGTTATGTGGCTCAGAAGCCACAGCTGTTTGTGTCTTCCAGTTTATAATGCCCGGTGGAAGGAAAAAAAGGTACAGGTTATCCATCCGGGATCTGGTCTGACCGGGCCTTCAGTAAGTGTGATTAACCGCAACAAGCTGTTTTGAAAATCAGCCTTTTCTGACATCACAAGTGGGCGTGTCCAACTAGATGTACGACGGATAGATGAGCAACATTTGCTACAGTCCACTGGGTAGGCTGGTAGACTGATCTATCCAGCACATATCTAGGTGGACACGCCTAGATGTGTCAACTCGAAAAAACAACTTGGACGATTTTAAAACCTCTTCTGACATCAGAAGTGGGCGTGTCCACCTAGATGTGTGCTGGATAGATCAGTCTACCAGCCTACCCAGTGGACTGTAGCCAATGTTGCTCATCTATCCGTCATACTTCTAGATGGACACGCCCACTTGTAATGTCAGAAGAGGCTGATTTTCAAAACGGCTTGTAACGGGTAATCACTCTCACACCTGGTGGTATAATATAACACCTTTAATGAAATTAAATGAACAGAACCTTTAGTTGTACATGATAATGATGACAAACTAAAGACACACTTTAACTTTCTTTTGAAGTGTTGATGCATCAATAAAGTGAAAGTAAGACAGAAACAAGTTTAAGAATACGTCATATTCTTAATAGTTTAAGAATACTTAAATGAACAACAAGTGGTCGTAGACCTACAAGAAGTGATGCAAACACACCATTCACAGGGACACAGAATGACTTAGGAGTGAGATAAAGACGTCTGATCTCTTGTATATGAATCAGGGCATTAAGGTTTACTAGAATACTAGAGATATACATCCAACCCCACCGGAAGTTATGTAATTAATAGGTGACCTAGGCATCAAAGACACTTGGGAGTGAGCCAGAAACTTGGGGTCAATTTTATATGAAAGAAGGCCTCAAGGACAAGTATGTTTATAAATGTGGGGGCTGTATCCTAGAAGGTTGTAAAAATCCTCAGATAATGCTGTATCTCATGACCTCTCACCCTTTGGCCCAACTCTTGGATTCTGAGACTTCATTCTTTTCACAGCTCCCAGCTTACCATTCCTAGAACAACTCCTTCTCCTTGCTTTCATATACAAAAATTACTTTAAAAGACTGAAACTCTCTAAACCTGTGTTGAGTCGGTTCAGAGTGTGGTCCAGCAAAGCATGTGAGCGACTTTGCGCCTGGTTGGATAGGGCAGGCTGTGACCAGGACTTCGAGTGGGCGGGGCCAGAGGCTGGAAACAACATGGATGAATACACAGATACTGTGTCATCGTTCATTGGCTTCTACGAGGAGGTGTGTGTCCTCTTCCGCTCCTGGAAGTCTTACCACAATGACAAGCCCTGGTTCTCACCCCAACTCAAGCGGCTGAGGTGGGAGAAGGAGGCAGCCAAGTGTGGCTGGGACAGTGACCTGTTCAGGCAGGCCAAGTACCGGTTTGGCAAAGCGGTGAAGGAGGCGAAACATCACTATGTGGAGAGACTGCAGCAGCAGCAGCTGTCGGAGGGGATCCCTCCTCTCTCTGGAAAGGCCTCAAGAAGATCACCAATTACAGAACTAAGTCCCCATCGCCAGCCTCCCCCTCGACCCTTCCCTCCACTCCCCTAGGTCACAACCACCCTTGCTGCCCCATGCTACTCCTCCCCCGCCCCCGCCCCCTCCCCCACCTCTCCTTCCCCTCCCCTTTTCCCCTCTCTGTGACACTCTGTCACAGAGAGGCTGGTGAAGCGTCTGTTCAAGAGTCAGAATCGCCGGTAGGCGGCCGGCCTGGATTCTGTCTCTTCCTCCGCCCTGAAGCACTGTGCCAACCAGTTGGCCCCGGTATTTACCTACATCTTTAACACCTCACTGAAGCTGTGTCACGCCCCGGCATGCTTTAAGGCTTTAATCATCAACCCCATCCCCAAGAAGGCCAAGGTCACAGGCCTGAATGACTAGATTAGATTAGATTAGATTAGATACACACTAATGTCTGTTTACACAGAAATTTGTCTTGCATTACACATCTCTTCAATACTCATAGCAAGACGTAAAAACAGCACATAAAAAACATTTACACAACAGCCCAAGTGTACATACACACAGATAAGTCCATAAGAGTCTCACAGTCCAATAAATTAAAGGCCATAGATGTCTCTGGGGTGTGTAAAGTGATATTGGGAGTGCGTAGTGTGTTTGCATGTGAGATGTATGTGGAGTCTACTTGACTCTTCTCTGTTAGTTGGGCAATGATACGGAATGAGGGAGAAAAGATTGTTTGCATTTGCGGTTTTTTTTTTGCCATACGGAGCGTTGAAAAAAGTTCAACTTTCAGGAAGAAAGCGGCCGACGTCAGGCGTCTTTTTGGAAACTGACCAATCACAAGCAGAACATTGACACTTCGTCGTGAAGGAAACTCTCAACTGTCAAAACAAGAATCAATGGCGGACAAATCACTCGGAAAGTGGAGCGATTAATAGTTTTAATTACAGAACATGTCGAGATCTACGACATGTCTAATGGGCTCTAACCTGGATACGTAGCAGGCGAGTAATGTCGGGTCTAGAATGGGTTCGTTGCTAGGCGATAGAAAAAAAGCCCTCGGCGCAATTAGGACAAAAAGATTTTTGCTCTCCCAATTGGACCAATCTCTTCACACTCTCATAGTAGAGAGGTAGTGGTGCTCCACTGCTCGTTGTGAGCAGGGGGGAGAGCGTCTTGTTAACTCTGACCAGCTGTTGCCTACGGATGAGGGAAAAGTGGTACCAATGAATAAGGTATGGATTAATGTCCAACTGTTGCATTTAGGAGAGAAGTAAATCCAGTTTGATGGTATTGAAAGCAGAGGAGTGGTCAATAAACAATACTGTAGCATATGGTTTGTGTTTTGGTAAGTCCAGGTATTTTAGGACAAGGTGTGTAAGGGTAGCGGCGTCATCTTCGGTGTTGTGGCCGCACTCATCTCATCTTCAACCGCTTATCCGGGGTCGGGTCGCGGGGGGAGCAGCTCAAGCAAAAGCCGCCGCACTTATAGGCAAATTGATTTTGGTCCAGTTTACTCTGCACTGACGTGGAGAGCAAGGGGCAGATGATTCTTTCCAGTCACTTCATCAATATAGAGGACAGAGCCACAGGTCGGAAATCATTGCACTCCTTTGGGCATGTTTTCTTTGGAAGCGGGATCACATGTGAGGTTTTCCAGGCAGTGGGGACAGTGTTGTGTCCAATGACTGTTAGAATATGGGCTGCCACACATGGGCAAGCTCTTCACTGTTTGTCTTCAGGAGAGACGCTGTGATGTTATCAGTATCAGGACCCGTAGACTTCTGTGAGTTGAGGTGTCGAAACGCCTGGGCCACCTGCACTACTGATATATGTACTCTGTCAGGGTGTACAATGACTGACTTGAGGATGTCTGTACATCTTTCTTCAGTCGAAGAGACTTCGAACCAGATGAAGAAAGAGTTCAACTCCACAGCGGATGCCAGCTCATCAGTTGTTATGAAGGGCTTGTGTTGTTTACTTGGCATCCCTGCCATGTTTTTCATGGCACTCCACATTTTCCTAGAGTCATTAGCCTGGAATAGTTCCTCCAGATGTTTTTTATGTGTGTCCTTTGCCTTCCTTATCTTCCCTCTGAGTTCTTTATCTTTCCTCCTCAGTTCCTGAGCATCCTTTTGTTTTAAAGCCAATTTTCTTTCATTCATTATTTGTTTAATGTCCTTAGTTATGTATGTTTTATTGTAAGGGTACACTTTGACAGTTTTCGTTCGGATTATGGATTCCACACAGAAGTTTATATAGTCTGTTGTAATATTGCATGCTGAATCCTGAGTGCTTTCCCTTAGCACCTCCCAATTAGCACAGTCAAAACAGGCACCCAGCGCATCTTGACTATCGAGTCCATACTCGTATTGATTTTATTCTGAGGCTTACTGCTTTTTAATTTAGTCCGATAGGTTGGAATGAGATGGATCACATTGTGCTCAGAATTTGCTACGGGTGGTTTGCTTCTGGATGTGTATGCATCACTTATGTTCGTGTAACATTAATCCAGTATATTCTCCTTCCTTGTTTTGCACTTAATATCCTGATGAAACCCTGGCAAAGCTTTCTACAGGTTACAGGTGTTCAAATCACCTAAAATTATGGCAGGGGCTTCTGGGAATTGTTGCTGTAGATTGCACACATAATCTGCTATTGCAGCTGCGGCACGGTGTATTTTGCTGCTTTGTGGGACATAAACAACTAATAGCAGGATGCAGCCAATTCCCGTCGGAGATAAAATGGTCTCAACCCAATGGCTAAAAGTTCAAAGTCACTGTTACAAGTTGCCTGTTTGATCGGGTATTGGCGGCACCATCGCTCATTAATGCATGCGCAGACCCCGCCCCCTCAGGTTTTCCCTGAGTTTTTATTTCTGTCTGCGCGAATAAGTGCGAAACCTTCAATATTATAGAGGGAATCCGATACTGCAGCGTGCAACCAGGTTTCAGTGAAACATTGCAGGGCCGCTTGCGGAATTCAAAGACTACCTGGCATATGTTCTTATTTCCTCGCTTCTTCCTTTGGGTTGGCTGACCTCCACCGGGGATCGAAGGTAGCAGTCCGGCCTGTTTTTTCCACGGACGGTGTATCTTTCTTTCCAGTTCTTTTGGTACATTATACAGCACTGCAGGGGTATTTGATCTGGACTTTTTGACGTAATCCGGAGGGCTAGAAGTATGGTGCGACCATAAATGACAGGTTGGCTTGTGTTGTAACGTAGCGCTGGTCCCATGTTCACAGCACTCATTACCAGTGTTGTGCCTGAACGCGTTCATTGAACGATAGTTCATGAACTAGTTCATATTTTCGGCAAACGTGAACTGAACGTACTGTATTACTGCCTGATGAACGTTACTGTGAACTCGTTCATTCTGGTGTCTGTGAACGGCACACGCACTCGGTTTAACTTCTTTCAATTGGGGGGTTATTTGTTTATCAAAACGGCGGATGCGCGCGCAGAATGAGAACATTTGTTTGACCGGTTGCCATGGTTATCTCTGTGTGGTTAATTTGCAGTTCCGGTGTTGTCAGCTTACTGTTACATTAAACTGCAATCAGAAAATGCGGTGATATGCTATAGACCCTATAGTGTCTGTGGTGTAAAGGCTGGGACGAATTAAAAAATATAAATACACTTTATGTTGAAAGTATAGACCGTCCCGATTCCCATTGAAACGAATGGCGCAGTGATTATTCTTCAAAACGAGATCTGTTAAATTGTGAAAAATGAATCAAACTGTAATCAGACAACACGGTTATATGCTATAGACCCTAGAGTGTCTGTGGTATAAAGGCTGAGACGAATTTCGAATTATAAATATGTACAATCCATAACGTTAGCTCTCTGGCTCATAGCTCAGCGGACTAGAAAACCTCCTAGAATCATTGCTTGTTGGCCGGAAACGGAAATGGGGGCTGTTTACGTTTGGTTGTAGTCTTTTCGCTCGGTTCTCCGACTCAACAGTAGGGCTAGAACCGAGCGAAAAGACTGCAACCAAATTTGAACTACAACCAAACTAGTTCCCTTTCCGCTTCCGGCCAACGAGCAATGAGTCTTCCAGCAGAAATCAATGGGATTTACAAAATGCGCTAAATGTACAATAAAACACGATAGAAACTATTTCGCTACGATGCTTGATTCAACCACTCAATTTCATCCTAGACAAATCACGAAGTGGGCTCGATGTTCAAAATACCGGAAAAAAATAATAGCTCACACAGCAACATATTGAAAAAAAAAGAACTATGAACTAGTTCATTTTTTGGAACTGTGAACTTAGTTCAAATCTTTGAATTATGAACGTTGAACTGAACTAGTTCATTTTAAAATTTGTGAACTGAACTTTGAACTAGTTCACGTAGAAAGTGAACTATCCCAACACTGCTCATTACCACCGTTCGCATAAACAAACACAATCCAATAAAAATCATAAACTTTGCCAAGTGAGTAAATCCACTGCGAGCCCCTTTCAGCCAGGACTCTGCCGCTTTCGATTCAGTCTCTTCCATCCACATAACAGTTCCGAGTAACAAACAAACAAAACACGTAGGATTGTCAGAGCAGGTATGCGCGTCGCCAGCAGAGCAGCGCCATTCTTTATTGTTTGCTATATGATGTTACTACAGACCCGTCGCCCTGACCTCTGTTTTCATGAAGGTGCTGGAGTACCTTACCCTGGCCCCCCTGAAGTCCATTACAGATCCTGTACTGGACCCCCTGCAGTTCGCGTACAGAGCCAACAGATCCACGGGCGACGAGGTGAAAATGGCTCTGAACTGTGTTCAGAGCCACAGAGCTGTGGGCAGGCCCTGAATGACAGCTGGGACGCCAAATAAGAAATTCCCACACAAAAATATATACTACTCTGTATAGTTAAACATGGATATTAGTACTGTTACGTATTTGTTGTATTTTATCTATAGAATGTTAGCAGTGGTGTAGTCTATTTTATTGTAGTGGGTATACTGTGATGATTCCCTCCCAGCCTCGTACAAACCCGTCCCACCGGTACGTGTACGTGTGTGGCACTTATGGGATGTCGCACCACACTCACCAACGCAGGGGTCTACAACCCGCTGACCTTTACCGATTATCAACAATCATGTAATGCTGAGTAGGTTTATCAGTTTTAATAACAGTATGAACAAATAGAAGACAAAAATGACAAGTTGTGCTTTGTATATCTATAGTAGCAATAGCACATGCTAAACAAGGACAAAATCTACTCAAAATAGTTTAATGAACTGTTTACAACCATGGAGGAGATGACAGGAGACTAATGTTTCACTCTTTCAATTGCTCTAATTTGAGCTCTTACTGTTGTTATCTAACATACCATACAGTAATTGAATTGTGTAAAAGTGTGAAATTTAGTGCACCTTAAAAATGACCATGAATTAGCTATAATCTCATTTGCATAGTGATTAACATTATGAATTTCAATTGTGTATACCAACTGTATGTTGGCTGACATTTACCTAACTTGTTTTCCCTCCACTCTAACCAAGGATGCCTGTTTTTAAATTCCCTAGCCTGACACCCAGTCTGAAAGGCTGACCAGGGGGTTCTCATCTAAAAGTAACAAGGAGATATAAAGTGGGATTAAAACATTGTCTTCTGTTGACCACTTATTATGTGGTTTACACATTAATATGTGAGGACTGGACACACACACACACACACACACACACACACACACACACACACACACACACACACACACGCACACACACGCGAGAAGGAGGGGCTCGGCCCGCCAACTAACGTGCAGAGATGCAGGGGCAGCTTCGCGCTTCGTAACAGAGACAGGGCAGAGCGCGAGCGCGCAGGGGGAATTTTATGAATGTGTGAATGTAGGAGATAACTTCCCCTGCTTAGAGTATTTTATTGCAGTTATACCCAACCGATATTTGCGAAAAATAAACACAGAAGTGAAAGATCTGTCACAAGACGATTGATACGTATCCGTGCATATTTTTAAGTGGGTATACGCAAATCCTGGTGCGTTCCTAGTGGGTATACGGCGTATACCTGCGTATCACGTAGACTACACCACTGAATGTTAGTAAAATTATAAGAAAAAAAGTTGGTGTGTTTTCGTTGGTCAATGCAACATCTATGTAGCACTATTGCCATCTGGCGTACGGTAAAGTTTGTTAGCAGTGTCAAGGTATAATTTTGTATTCATTTTGCTCTTTTATGGCTAAACAAGTTGCACTCGCTCAGTTTTTTTGAAAACCATGTTTTGAGAACAATAATGATGCTAACCGGCAAGCAGATCTGCCTATACACACTCCCTTGTCTAATCAACGATTACTGCCACCCTTGATTGCACCGTCGGATCTGCCAGCTCTTGGGGAACCTGCCTCCCAACCTCATCAACAAGTATTCCCGAGTACCATCATTTATGGGAAATATCGATTTGGTATGAAAGGTTCAGTCGAAAGACAAGATTATTTGAATAGCATGTAGGCATTTTACTGAACGGCACACTGAGATTACTTTTACTAAAGGTTTCAAAAACTAGAAACTTATCGGGCAGGGCTGGTTTCCCGAAACCTTCTTAACGCTACGTCATTCGTAACCTTTACTTTAAGTTCTACCTTAACATCTTGCGTGTTTCCCGAAACGTTCTTCGCTACGAAACTCTTACGTTCATCGTCCGTTGGTAAGATTGGTCTGAAGCACTGGTAGAACCTTCTTAGCTCTACCATAGTGATGGTTCAGCTTCTGACGCTAGTCGTCGCCACTGTCACCTTTAGAAATCCCCCTTGCGCATTGGCAGTGTTGTGTTTTACCAATGGGTTTAAGTCATTCATGAAGCAAAGAATTGCTGGAAACACACAAGCACAAATTAAAAAGATAGACATGCAGGATAGTACGGTGGCGCTGAGCATTCCCCAAATAAAAAAAGTTTCACAGCTAATGTAGCCGTTACAACACTCAGGATCTCGTAATTAAGAGATAATCTCTCGTAATTACGAGATCCTGAGTGTTACGAGAGTAGCGTAGGCCTATGTGTGTGCGCAAGAATGGCAGTGCGTGTGTGAGTAATGTCAGCTAGTGAGTGTTCGAGCGAGGCAAGCGAGCGTTAGCGCGTGTCAGTTTAGTGTCGGTGGCCGCTTTATTCCGACCATATTCCGACTTATAAGCAGCAGAGCCACTGCCGGTCAAAGTGAAGGGTGTTACCCCCGAGAAAACAACGGCCCTGGAGGGAACGTCTCTCCTGTGCTTCTCGACTACGGAAGCCGACAGCAGGAAAGGTGTAACAGTAGGATAGATCCGCCCGGTTTCCCGATTACATCGAAGCTGGTCTAAGAAATCTGTGAATATTATATATATATATATATATATATATATATATATATATATATATATATATATATATATATATATATATATACAATACTGTTTGGGAGCGTTTCTCAAACTTTTTACTGCTCTACAGAACGAAACGAGAGAGAGAGAGAGGGAGAGGGAGAGGGAGAGAGAGAGAGAGAGAGAGAGAGAGAGAGAGAGAGAGAGAGAGAGAGAGAGAGAGAGAGAGAGAGAGAGAGAGAGAGAGAGAGCGAGCGCTTCAGCAGGGGTGTGCGCAGATAGTAGCAAAAAAGGGAAGCATGCAAAAAAGGGTCAATGCTTTGTATTATGGATACTCCAAGTTTTGCAGCAGATCATATTGATGTATTTATTTATTTTGTTGTTCGAGGAGGTCTGGTGGTCTCCGTATATAATAAATAAATAAATATATTCACGGATCAGTAGCGTCATTAACTTGCATTGGCTCAAAATCCGTGGCCGCATCACGGAAATTCTTGTTTCCTGTGAGACCAGGTTGCCAATGTTTAGACTAAAGGTACGAACACACCAAACGCGTAACCCGCGTAAGATTTACGCGCGTAATGCAGCTAAAATGTTGCTTGACCATTTTGTGTCAAAAATGGTCCTACGTACGCAGCTACGCGCCTGTGGCTGCGCTGGATTTAGGAGTCCGAGGAAGGAAACCCAAACACCGCCGTGTTTGGGTGCATGATAGAGCTTGGATCGGGTTAGATTAAATAATCTCAGATATAAATAACAATAATCGGGTTAAATAACTTCACATGGTGTGTCTGGTGTGTTTCCAGCATTCGTAGTGTTGATCAGCAGAGATATAGTCCGCCAAGACGTTGAGGTTGCATAGCAACCAGAGACGCTGTCCATGCAAGTGAATGGAGCGTTCCCTCTTCGTCATAACTATTAAACCAAACATCCTTCACATTCACCGAGCGAACATTATGAAAGTAAAATGCACATTTCTCACTTTTTTTTTTTACATAAACGCATTTAATGGCGTAACTATGTTACTATTTCCACCCAGAATAAAGAAAGATGTCGGCCGTATGCTTCTGTGCAAGCGTCACTACACTCTGCCAGTGACGTCGGGTCAAGCTCCACGCTGATTGGCTATCGCGGCTAAGCATCACGCGTACGAGCGTTGAAAGTTCAATTTTTTTAACTTCGGGCGTAGGCGCGTAGGTGTGTTAGGTGCGTATATACACAGCTCATACGCGGCTAACGCGGCTAAAATGTTGCTTTAGCGCATGTAACGCATCTACGCAGCTTATACGCGCGTAAACCAATGGTTCCCTATGGAAAAATTGCCGATTTTATACGCGTCTTACGCGAGTAACGCGGATGGTGTGGCCGTACCTTAACACTCCTTACGTCGTTCGTAAATGGCGCTGTCCAGAAAGAACGTGCTGAAATCGATTGCTCAGAGATCGAGTTTCCACTTCATGAGCATTACATCGTAAGTTACCGGACTACTTACGGAGTGATAAGTACGGAAGAGGATTAGGGCCACACATGTAAAAATTTTTTTTTTACAGAATTCTGACATTAATCTCAGAATTCCGAGAAAAAAAATCAGAATTCTGACTTTAATCTCAGAATTCTGACTTTTTTCTCAGAATTCTGAGATTGAAGTCAGAATTCTGACATTAATCTCAGAATTCTGAGAAAAAAGTCAGAATTCTGACATTAATCTCAGAATTCTGACTTTAATTCTGACCCTATTTTCCACTAGCTAGTGGTGGTACTTTAGTCTGGTATTTCTCTTCACTGATTGGTTAGACAGCCTTCAAACTTAGTGGTCAAGCAAAGAAGAGGGAGGGCTCGTTCTGCATACCTAATAGCCGGAGTGAATAACTAATAGCCGGAGTGAATAACTAATAGCCGGAGTGAATAACTAATAGCCGGAGTGAATGACTAATAGCCGTGGCTATTAGTCATTCAAAACCGTACGGAATTCTTGCGAAACCGCACGGAATCCGTGCGGTTTTGCACTTTTACCGCGCCATTCTAGGGCCGGATTGTGGCCTTCGTCAGAATTCTGACTTTAATCGCAGAATTCTGAGAAAAAAAGTCAGAATTCTGAGATTAAAGTCAGAATTCAGACTTTTTTTCTCGGAATTCTGAGATTAATGTCAGAATTCTGACTTTTTATCTCAGAATTCTGGGATTAATGTCAGAATTCTGAGATTAATGTCAGAATTCTGACTTTATTCTCAGAATTCTGAGATTAAAGTCAGAATTCTGACTTTTTTCTCAGAATTCTGAGAATAAAGTCAGAACTTAATTTTTTTTTACATGTGTGGCCCTAATCCTCTTCCGTATAAACGAATACATTACTCTGGTCAAACGAATAAAAAGGGTTAGGGTTAGGGTTAGGTGTAATTTCGTTTCCCATAGGTCTCCCCGGGTCGTCCAACGACTACCGCGGTTTAGATAGAGATCTAAGGCAAGGCACGGGCCGGCGCTTGTCATTCATGGTCTAGATGTCCACATGCATTTTTGACCCAAAAAAATATGTAGAGATATTTGTATCATTCCGGTTGGGGCTTTTTCTGATAGAAGGGTTTTCCGTACTTTGTTTTATTGGGACCCCAGATTGTTTCCGAAGGTTTTCCGTCAGGGCCTAGGGGGCCATTTGGAGCCAATTTTCGGCATTGATAGAAATGTTATTCGTATCTACAAGGCTTTTCGTATTTTTGTTTCTTAAGATGGCGGCCCGGGAGTGGGGGATCCAATCACAAGTCAGAGTGAAATGGCCAGCAGAGGACGCCAAATAAGCCGATATCCAGAGGCAGTAGGAATATACGGGAAAGCATACACAGAGAGCGGATCCAATGTACCTGAACATTACAATAGGACATGAACAAATATACAGGTCGGGGCAGGTGAATAAAAACAATAAAGGGAACTGAAACGCAACAAACGCGGGGGACAAGGGGTCAAAACAAAAGGGAAAAGAATAAAGTAACGGAACAACGCGGAAGCGTCAGAGTTCGTTTGCGTAACGCGTCATCGCTCTAAGATGGCGGCCCGGGAGTGGGGGAGCCAATCACCGGTCAGAGTGGAATGGCCAGCAGAGGGCACCAAATAAGCCGGTACCAGGTAGCAGTCGGAATACATGGGGAACTACAAACAGAATGAACGGGACAGATGAAATAATGCAAATGAACGAACCAAGAGGACAGAAACGAATGCATTTAGAGTGGCAAATTAATAAAAACAATAAAAACAATACAATAAGGGGATAAATAAAAATAATCAACGGATAAATCAATAGATAAAT
This sequence comes from Gadus morhua, assembly GCF_902167405.1. Classification (NCBI taxonomy): domain Eukaryota; kingdom Metazoa; phylum Chordata; class Actinopteri; order Gadiformes; family Gadidae; genus Gadus; species Gadus morhua. The sequence goes on from NC_044062.1 coordinate 28,183,830, forward strand.
CCATAGAAACGAATAGAAATAACAGGGAGGCAGATGCACACACATACACACGCACGAGCGGTGCTGGGTCAAGCCAAACGGAGGGGACCTAAGAACGGTGGTGAGGGGGACCAGAAGGGGGACATGGTAATGGCCAAGGTAAAGACGGGGTCAGGGGTCAAAGCCCGGGGAGGGGGACGGTTGGGGTTAGGGCCAGATGAGTAATAGTTAAGGTTAGGGCCAGATGAGGGAATAGTTAAGGTTAGGACCAGGGAAGGGGACGGTTAGGTTTAGGGCCAGATGAAGGAGTGGTTAAGTTAAGGGCCAGGAGAGGGAGGGGTTAGGGTGGACGGTGAAAGGGCGATGGCGAGGGGCCGAGCGCCGAGCTCAAGTGGCACGTCTCAGGAGGAGAGGGAGGGCACACATGAAAACAACAAACACCTACGGCACGGGTAGAGACACACGGGACCACACTAGAGGAACAAAACAAAAACCATACCACAATATACAAGAAACTTTTTAAAATGTGTATAGGGTGAAGCAGGCAACAACAATAAACACACAACAAAACAGATCATGGCCCTATAGGGCGACGATGAAGTTGAGGGTGGAAAAGTCTTTGTTGGAGGCGGTCCGGCCGGACTCGCGTGCCCAGGTGTTGGTGGGGAGGGAAGGAGATTAGGAGAGTCGATTTATAGGAGGCGCTGGCCGGTTAGGATCAAGATCAAAGGTCGGCGCCGCCACAGGCGGCGACGCCGGGTGCACGGGCCATCATCACACAACTAACTAATCTCCAACCCAACCCCACACTCTATAAGGTGATAACCTGGAGGTATGCTACGGAGAGGCATCCGTATCTGAGCCCCTCAGTGGTGGAGCAGCCCGACGAGGCTTACCGGCAAGCCTCCTGGCGGAGCTGGCACGCCTGGAAAACATGCGGGTGTGTGCCATCGGCGTGACGCCGTCTGCGGGCGGGTCAAGGGTCACTCGGGGCCTTCTGGTGGTATAGGCGCGTTTTGTAGCCAACCTGGTGGGCGTGTCCAGGGTGGCGCTGTCAGCCGGAGGGTTGAAGGAAAGCCGGGCGCGGTCGGAGCCAAGGGGGGTGTCGACAGGGACAGCGTCCCGACGGGCGTTGGTCTGGGTAGGTGTCATGCCGGGAGACGCAGGAGCTGGCTGAAGGGGCGTGGCGAGGGTCCGGCGCCATGGCAGGGCGGAAGCGCTGGTCTGGGCAAACCCCTGGGAAGGTGTCGTGCCGGGAGATGTAGGAGCTGGCAGAGGGGGCTTGGCGAGGGTCCGGAGCCAAGGCAGGACGGAGGGAGGCGTCGTTCTCTGCGGCAGGGGCGCGGCCGGAGGGGGTCTCAAGACTGCAGGGAGAGGGGGGAGAAAAGGGAGAGGGGGGGAGGAAGTGGGGAGGAACAGAGAGGAGAAGAGGGAATAGCAGCTGGCCTGGGACGGAGAGCGGTCCTCGCGGTCATCGCTGTCCGGGGCCCCGGGGTCCGGGGAGGGAGGCAGCAGGTCGGAGGAGGGCAGGGAGCCGTCACACAGGGCGTCCGCAGGGTCCGGGGCATCAAGCTCACGCCTGAGCTTGGAGTGGAGGGCGTCCAGCGTGTCCTGGCGGAGGGTTAGGGTTAGGACAGTCAACAATTAACGACACCACCGCCAAAGGCGGTGGTGTCGCTGGCACGGGCCATCATCAGGCGTCCCCCCGGTGGTCCCCTACCCACTTCAACGTTCAAACCAAGGGGTTGCCAGGTCCCCAGCCTGTCAATCCAAAGCCTCTCAGCTCTGCGCCGTTGAGCAACAGAGAAGAAAGGGTTGGCTTCGAGCACAGACGCGGAGAGGGCCAGCCATCCGTGCTCCACAAAATGCGCAACCACAGGCAAGTGAGCGTCTTTTTTGTGTTTGATGTTGTGTTTGTGTTGGTGGAAGGGGACACGAATGGTGTTCCCCGTTTCCCCCACATATTGGAGATCGCATGCGAGGCAACGGATGAGGTACACACAATTTTTGGTGTTGATGTCTGAGTGCCGGTCAGTGGGAAAGACGTCTCCATTATTTTTGTTGTGGGCCCACGGAGCGAAATTATAAAAATAGGAGCGTCTGTCGACCTTAGGCTCCACCAGGGGGCGTAGTTTGGCCCTAATTAGAAGGTCCCTTTTTGTTCCTCCGGTAGGCCGCAATAATATCATAACCCGGAAGGTAGGTGGTGGAGTCCAGAAGGCACTGGAAATTATCTCTGACGCGTCGGGTCAGGCGAGAGGAGGAGGTGGAGTAGGTCGTTACCAAGGGGATACGCTGTCCCTCAACGGGTGGACGCACTAATTTAAACTCCTTAAGGGAGAGACGGCGGGCCGAGCGTGAATAACCCCTAAGAGACAGAGCCTGAAATAGAATTTTAACAGCCGCCCAGAAGTCGGAAGTTCTGGAGCAGATCCGTTGAAATCGTAAGAGTTGCGACTTAAGGAGCCCAGCGAATGTGTGTTTGGGATGGAAGCTGTTCGCATTCAAGAGCGCATGCGTGTCAGTGGGTTTGAAGTAGACCTTGACGTCTAGAGTGAGGGACATCGCGAAATCAGGACCTTTAAACGTGGTGGTGTCAAGGAAATCGACCGAGGAGAGGTCTTGACATGATTTGAGTGTGATAGATGGATCGTGAGTGTTGAGGATTTTTAAAAAATGTTGGAATTCCGATTCCGAGTGTTGCCATACGCCCCAGATGTCATCTAAATAGCGCATGTAGGAGAGAGGTTGCAGAGGGCAGACGGCGAGCGCAGAGGTTTCCCATTGGGCCATGAAAAGATTAGCGTAGGAGGGGGCGAATTTCTTCCCCATGGCCGTGCCCTTAACCTGAAGGAAGAACTGGTCGTCAAAAAGGAAGTCATTCCTAGTCAGGTTAATTTCAAGCAGGCGGAGGAGTTCGTCATCATGGCGCGTGACGTCAGGGTTTAGATTAAAAGCATTGCGCACGTAGCTCGCGTGGGAGATAGACAAAGGATACAGGTAATGATCGAGAAACTCTGCCGTGTGGTAGGTCTCGCTGCTGCAGGGGATTTTGAAGGGCTCACTCCAGGCCACAGGCTCTTTATGTATTTTGGGCAACATGTAGAAGAGCCTGGGCCTGGGCTGGGCATCCCCCAGAAGGTAATCGCGTTGTTTGTGCGTAATGTATTTTTTTCTCCAAAGGGAGTGAATCAATTCAAAGATCATCGGAACGGTCTCAGTATATATGGGAGCCTCCAGTTTGGAGTAATAGCGCGCATCATGCAGCTTCCTATGGCCCTCCCATATACTGAGACCTATCCATGATGACAACAGTGCTGCCTTTATCGGCAGGCTTGATGACTATGTTTTTGTTTCCAATCAGTTGTCGGAGAGCCTCCGACTCCTCGGGGAGGAGGTTAGCGGGGGCCGGGTTGATCCTAATGCCGCGTTTCCACTGCAGGGTGCGGAACGGATCGGATCGCAAAGGGGCGGTAGGGAGGGGGCGGTATAGCCCAGCTCAGTTCAGAGGTCGCGTTTCCACCGCCGACAGTACCCTTTGTGGTAGGCCGGATGTCGATCGCCGCGGCAGCTACGTAAACATCGTAAACAACGTCTTCCTCCGCAAGAATGCAGACGAACGTCTCCACCTCCTTGTTCGCCCAAGCAAGCTTTATACGCGACATGTTAATTGTAAAGAATAATACCGCGAGGCTACTGTTTGTTTGTTTTTATCCCCGCGTCACCGGGAAGTGACGATTCTGTCGACCAATCAACGGAGGGGGGGTGTAGCTAGAATTCCAGGGTACCCTTTCAGGCGTCTGGTCTCGTTTTGGGTACCGAAACGGAGGAGTCCCTAAAATGGGGTCGGAACGGGTACGGCAAAGTCCGGGTCACGCCCACTTTTGGCGGTGGAAACGCGATCCGACCCGCACCTTTGCGATCCGATCCGTTCCGCACCCTGCAGTGGAAATGCGCCATTAAGGAGTCAACGTAGTACAAGAGGTCATCGCTGATCAGACGCGTCACCTCAACCGGGATATCATCATCTGGCGGAACCCACGAAGACTTGTCAGTAAAGGGTATTTTCTCCAACGGGGTGATCTCTAAAGTAAACAGCGAGTTTAACCCTACGGTGATATTGTTGTAAGTCCGAGCGGACCTGTTGGTAAAGCTCACAGGGGTTTATGTCGGTCGAAGGGATGAACGTGAGTCCTTTGTCAAGAAGGGAAAACTGCGCCGCGGTCAATCGGAAAGACGGAGAGAGGTTTATAACGGAGCGGCTCCCTCGAGGCGTGTCTCGGGACGCGGGAGCGCTCAGTTTAAAAACTTAACCCATTGGCTGAAGAGGAGCGCTGCCGTGTCCCGAGACCAGTGGACATTGTGCCTCTCAGTCACAAAGGACTTCCTAGGCAGAGCGGGGATGGATTCATAGCGGGTGGAGATAAACGTATTTAATTTTGAGAGAAGCTCCTGTTCCCTGAACGGGAGCGCGCGAGAGTAATTAATCTCCGGGATGAGGATCGCTGCGCAAGGGAACGCGATGCGCGCCCATTTCACTGCGGATTGAAGATTACCCACACACACCCGTTCTGTTTTATTACCCCTCTCGTTGATGCCGAACGCCAGAACCAGTTTGCGGACCTTGGGGTCGACGGCGGTCTTCGCCAGAACCGCGGAGGCATGACGGAAGGACGCGCCCGGGTAGCGTGACATTAGAATCCCCTATTACCAGAAGCGGTTCCCTTGACTGCAAGCGCCATTCCTGGCATTTCTTACCCGTGCTGGGGTGTTTGGTGGGTCTGGCGAGAGTCACAGTCAGGGTGGAGATCTGGAGGGCGGGGCTGGCGGGGCCCCGCGCGTCAGCAGTCGCGCCGTTCCTCTCAGCGTTGGCCCGGGCTAACCCATGCGTGGGTGTCGAGCCGGAGGGTGGTAGAGGAAGAGAGGAAGAGGGAGTCGGGAGAGACGACCTTGACAGGAACAGCAGCGGGCGTCAGGACCCCGTGCAGAGGCGCAGGTGCGGAGGATGGCGAGGAGGGCCCCGGAGTGCGCGTGGCTGCGGTGCGTCTGCGGAGGCGGCAGGACGCGAGCCTGGTCCTGCGGGCCAGCGGTGTGTTGCTCCGAGGAGGTCCCGGGACTGCAAGTCGTGGAGGAGAGGGGGTGGGGGGCACAGGAGACGAAGAGGAGGAAGGGGGGGAGGCTGGGGGGATGGGGGGGCACAGAGGCGGAGAATACGGAGAAGAGGAGAAGGCCAACGAAAAGGTGGGTGACGGCAGCCTGGAACGCCGGTCATCAGGTACTGCCCCCATGTTGAGGGCAACCAGACCGGGCCCAGGGGTCCGGAAGCCGGGGGTAGGCAGCGGCGATGCCTCAGGTGGGTTGAAGCGCGGCAGCGCAGCGCCAGGCGCGATGTCCGGGAACAACTGGACCAGTCGAACCGGGGTGTCCAGTGTGTCGCGGAGGCGAGCGCGCAGCGCCTCCACCGTCTCTGGGCGCAGGCGTTCTCCGAAATGGCGTTGAGCCCAGGCCAACGCCACAGCGAAGTTGGGGCGCCAGATGGGGTCTGCAAACAGGAGGAGCGCACCCACCTTCTCATCTAAGGCAGTCTGGTAGTGGTCGCGGAGCACCAGCATCGTGGTGTGCTCCCAGTTGCGTGCATTGCCATCTATGAGTTGCGCGGTAGCAGCGTTGGGGACCGCAGGGCGTATGGAGACCCTCAAAGTCTCGGCGAGTCTGGCGACAACGGGCAGGGGCTCAGGACCCTCGCAGTTGGCGAGGTGGTGAGAGGCCTTCAAGGCCGCCAGGATCAGCCTGTTCTTGCGCCTGAAGTCCGGGTCGTCGGAGAGTTGAGCGGCAGGGGCGCGCGCGTGCGGCGCTTGACTTGGTGGAGGCGGACGCGCAGACCCAGTGCGTGCCGCGTTAGCCACCGGAGGTTCCGGACGTCGTGGAGGTCGGGGCCGGTCTCGGGGTCGCGGGTCAGGACGAGGGGGTGGAGGCCTCACCTGTGGCCGTGCTCTCCGGGGTCCGGCGGGGGGGCGCGGGGTCCAGGCAGGGCGGCGAGGAGCCCGACGCGCCTCAGGCGCGTGGCACTGGGGAGGCCTCTGCATCACCCGGCGAGGAGGTGAGTAGGCATGCCGGCGAGGAGGCGAGTAGGCCGGCCGGCGAGGAGGCGAGTAGGCCGGTCGGTGGGGAGGCGAGTAGGCCGGTCGGCGGGGAGGCGCGTAAACCGGTCCGTAGGCCTCAGACCAGGCTCCGTGGTAGTGGTGGCGAGTGGTGAGTTGTTCATCTCGCCTTGGAGACGCATGGCGCGGGGCCCAGAGGCATTCCTGTCCGTCATCACATCGGCGGAAGCGATCCTCCGGGACAGGTGCAGCCCACGTGGAAAGACTCATCAACGGAGGGGGGTGGGTGGGGTCCCAAGGAGACCGTCTTCTGCGGCCCCGTTGGACCAGGCTCCACTCCCCGAGGTAACTCGGCTTGTTAGGATAGAATAAGACAGCACAGAAACAAATACTTTTATAGACAAATACAACAGAGGGAGGGGAAATTTGACGTCTGGGGCAGAGGTGTCCAATGGGGGGCCAGTGCAACACAACAAATTTGAAATTTGGGGTGGAGAGCCAATCGGGAGGTCAGATGGAGAGCCAATGGGGGGGTCAGGAGGATAAACTATTTTTAAGATTTGAATTGGGCCAATAGAGAGGTCGGATTTTCAAATGTAATTGTGCCTAATGCAACAATGTATCTTAATATGGTTGTGTCTCCCAGTCACCAGCAGGTGGAGTGAGGGGGACCCCTGTGCCTGCACCTTCTGGAGTCGCCAGCAGTGGCCGCTGGTTGTCCCCAGGCCGGGCGGCGTTGGGAGGACAGCTCGCGACAGAATCAAAAACAAACACATAATAAAATGCATATTTTTTTGCAATACCGTTGCATTAAATTATTGCAGTGGAGGACAAAAAAATAATAACAGAAAAGAATAAAAGCATAAAAGAATTCGGAACGTGCCCCGAATAATATATTTAGTAATAATGTGACCGTAAATACGGTTCAAACATCAGAAGCATCCTTATTAATACATGGTATATATTTTTAAATTACATATGTATGGGGGGAAATAAATAAATAAATAATGTGGTAAAGGAAGGGGGGGCCGATCGTAAGTTCGAATTAAACCGCACCGTAATTAAAAGTATAAACAGTGTTATATTTATATGTTACACTCCCATCAAACATCCAGGAGATGGAGCTGGAGAACCGTTGTGATATAATTAATTCGAGTCACCAACAGGGGGTGCTAAGTGACTACAAATTATATTCAGGTTGGAGATCCAAGATGGCGGCCTCCGTGAGTGGAAGCGTAAACATAACACCAAATAAGAGCGGTATTAGGGGTCACAGAAATGCCAATGTGTGACGATAAATAGTGAAGGTATAACACGAAACGAATCGACGGAGAACAAAATACAAAGGGTTTACAAATTGAACCGAAAACTTAAGAGTTCGGACCAAAATGGCCGCAGAGTGTCTTCGTTCCCCGCAGTCAGTGGCGAAATATACCAAAATCATACGTTCCATCAAGGAGATGGAGCTAGAGAACCGTGGTGGGGGATCCAAGATGGCGGCCCCCGTGGGCAGAAACGTAATCCATTCATTAAATAAGGGCGGTATTAAGGGTGACAGAAATTCAAATTCGTGACGATAATTAGTAAAGGCAGAACACGAAATAAATCAACGGAGAACACAACGCAAAGGGTTGCCATCTGAGCCGAAAACTTAAAAAGAGTTCGGGCCAAAATGGCCCCAGAGTGTCCTAGCTCTACGCGGTCATTAGGTGTCGCCCAATAGACCCAGATCAAACGTTCTTTATATAACGGTGGGTTAAATCCAGTGGTGTAGTCTACGTGATACGCAGGTATACGCCGTATACCCACTAGGAACGCACCAGGATTTGCGTATACCCACTTAAAAATGTGCACGGATACGTATCAATCGTCTTGTGACAGATCTTTCACTTCTGTGTTTATTTTTCGGAAATATCGGTTGGGTATAACTGCAATAAAATACTTTAAGCAGGGGAAGTTATCTCCTACATTCACCATTCATAAAATTCCCGCTGCGCACTCGCGCTCTGCCCTGTCTCTGTTACGAAGCGCGAAGCTGCCCCTGCATCTCTGCACGTTAGTTGGCGGGCCAAGCCCCTCCTTCTCGCGTGTGCGTGTGTGTGCGTGTGTTGGCGTGCGTGTGTGTGCGTGTGTCCAGTCCTCCCGTATTAAAGGCCCACTATGCAACTTCGGGCATTTCTTGGCTGTTTTCTTGGTTTTGGCACGCACATTTCTCTACACAGCGCCCCCTACAGCTTCGTAGTAGATATTTCACAACACTGTCGTAACAACTAGTTGACGACCCTTCCCCATGCACTTCTACGCGAGCCATGTGCATTTGTTTTCAAAGAAGCCGGCGAATGCGTGGAGCCATGTCCGAAGTAGATGTTCATAAAGTGTAGGCAAGGTTATACATTTTTAAAAAGGTGTATTTGTATTGCAATAAACATAAATCCATCCTTTTTTATAGTTGACGGGGAGAATGTATATCCTAGATTATAATTGTTATATCTTAGGTTGAACAGAACAATCAGTGTAAGAGGTTTGGCCAACATAATAATCTAAATAAACAAGAACCTGGATTCGGGGATTCAGTCTGTATCTGGGGGACGAGACATACGAACAGCAAAACACCCATGGAAACAAAGGTGTTTATATGGTTGCAACCAAGCAAGCTAGAAACATACAGGGCTCACAACAAAACGGTCGAGAAAACAATTTTTACAGGGCTCACAACAAAATGGTTGAGCAAACACATTTGTACAGAGACTATCAACATCAAGAATACCACGAAGACAAAGGCCACCCAAGGGTACTTTCAATTTCAAAAGCAACACGGCCGAGTCGGCGTCTGATTTGCAGTCTTCTTTTTCTTTCAGTTCACGCTATTCCTGAAAAGCTTGCTCAACGTTTACTCGTGTCTGGCCTCTCTGTCGGTCAGTCTCCCTTTTCTCTTCTTCTGTTCCTCCGACATTGGGTTTCTCTGTCTCTTTTTAGTCGGCTGATCTATGATGAATATAACAATCCCTTAGTTACTTGTGTTTATATCGAGCCGGTTCCGCGTTTGGGGGTCTGTGCCGTAAAGCACCAACGCCCGGAGTTCAGAACTTTCAACGCTCCAACGCGTGACGCTTAGCCACGATAGCCAATCAGCGTGGAGCTTGACCCGACATCACCGACAGAGAGTAGTGACCCTTGCACAGAAGCATACGGCCGACATCTTTCTTTATTCTGGGGGTGGAAATAGTAACATAGTTACGCCATTAAATGCGTTTATGGAAACATTTTTAGCGAGAAATGTGCATTTTACTTTCATAATGTTCGCTCGGTGAATGTGAAGGATGTTTGGTTTGATAGTTATGACGAAGAGTGAACGCTCCGTTCACTTGCATGGACAGAGTCTCTGGTTGCTAAGCAACCTCAACGTCTTGGCGGACTATTTCTCTGCTGATCAACACTACGAATGCTGGAAACACACCAGACACACCATGTGAAGTTATTTAACCCGATTATCGTTATTTATGAGTCCTTAGCCCAAGTGAAGGAGTTCAAGTACCTCGGGGTCTTGTTCTCGAGTGAGGGTACTATGGAGCGTGAGATTGGCCGGAGAATCGGAGCAGCGGGGGCGGTATTGCGTTCGCTTTACCGCACCGTTGTTACGAAAAGAGAGCTGAGCCGCAAGGCAAAGCTCTCGATCTACCGGTCGATCTTCGTTCCTATCCTCACCTATGGTCATGAGGGTTGGGTGATGGCCGAAAGGACGAGATCGCGGGTACAAGCGGCCGAGATGAGTTTTCTCAGAAGGGTGGCTGGCGTCTCGGGATAGGGTGAGAAGCTCAGTCATCCGTGAGGAACTCGGATTAGAGCCGCTGCTCCTTTACTTAGAAAGGAGTCAGCTGAGGTGGTTCGGGCATCTGGCAAGGATGCCCACTGGGCGCCTCCATTGGGAGGTGTTTCAGGCACGTCCAGTGGGGAGGAGACCTCGGGGAAGACCCTGGACTAGGTGGAGACCTCGGGGAAGACCCTGGACTAGGTGGATAGATTATATCTCAACACTGGCCTGGGAATGCCTCGGGATCCCCCCGTCAGAACTGGTCAATGTGGCCCGGGAAAGGGAAGTCTGGAGCCCCCTGCTTGAGCTGCTCCCCCCGCGACCCGACCCCGGGTAAACGGATGACGATGAGATGAGATCGTTATTTATATCCGAGATTATTTAATCTAACCCGATCTAAACTCTTAACGCGGTTGGTGTGGCCGTACCATTAGTCGATTGATCCATGATGAATGCAACAATTGCCCCGCAACTGGCTGTTTATATCTAGCCGGTGCCATGTTTGGGTGTGTGTCTGTGCCGTAAAGCATTTTCGAAACTACAATCTGACTACATTTTCGAGGATACTTCCGTTGCGTCACATCCGGATTGTGTCGGTCCGAACAGAGCAAGTTGCATATGCGCTTTTTCACTGGAGAGGCGACATGGGTAAATGACACACCCACCAATCGACCCAGAAATGGATGCAGAACCATCAGCATAACTCTCAACCTGCATACTTAATGTAATTTTGGCTAAAAAAGTTGCATAGTGGGCCTTTAATGTGTAAACCACGTAATAAGTAGTCAACAGAAGACAATGTTTTAATCCCACTTTATATCTCCTTGTTACTTTTAGATGAGAACCCCTGGCCAGCCTTTCAGACTGGGTGTCAGGCTAGGGAATTTATAAACAGGCATCCTTGGTTAGAGTGGAGGGAAAAAGAGTTAGCTAAATGTCAGCCAACATACAGTTGGTATGCACAATTGAAATTCATAATGTTAATCACTATGCAAATGAGAGTATAGCTAATTCATGGTCATTTTTAAGGTGCAGTAATTTCACACTTTTACACAATTCAATTACTGTATGGTATGTTAGATAACAACAGTAAGAGCTCAAATTAGAGCGAAACATTAGTCTCCTGTCATCTCCTTCTCATGCACTGGTTAGCCATGGATGTAAACAGTTCATTAAATTATTTTGAGTAGATTTTGTCCTTGTTTAGCATGAGCTATTATACAAAGGACAACTTGTCATTTTTGTGTTCTATTTGTTCAGACTGTTATTAAAACTGGTTCTTTCCATGATTGTTGATAATCGTTATACTCTTAAATCAGCGGGTAGACCCCTGCGTTGGTGAGTGTGGTGCGACACCCCATAAGCGCCACACACATACACGTACCGGTGGGACGGGTTTGTACGAGGCTGGGAGGGAATCATCACAGTATACCCACTACAATAAAATAGCCTACACCACTGGTTAAATCCAACCACTATCTGGGTTTGGAGGGTACATTAAAGCACTTTTCAGGTGAGTAGGGGATGGGGAATAAATGAAAGAATGGCAGGGAAGGGGGGGGCACAGGACATCAATTGAATAAACAACAAGGGTGCAATTGGAAACCAAATTAAACAGCAATATTGTTTGTAAATGGCTTAAATAAATGAAAAACAAAAAAGAGTAGGGGGACGAAGGGGGCCTGGGGCTGGGGCATGGGGGCAGAATAAAAAAACAAACAAAAAAACACACACATGGTAAGAAAAATAATAAAGGGGGATCCTTTGTGGGGGGCCGGGGGCTGGGTTGGAAGTCGTGTAAGGGGGTCTTTGTGGGGTAGGGAAGGAAAAGGTTGGGGTTAGGGTCAGGGGTGGGAGAGGATAGGTTTAGGGTCAGGGGGTGGGGTTAGGGTTGGGGTTGGGGTAAGGGTTAGGGGTTAGGGCAGGGGGTGGGAGAGGATAGGTTTAGGGTCAGGGGGTGGGGTTAGGGTTGGGGTAAGGGTTAGGGGTTAGGGTTAGGGCAGGGGGTGGGAGAGGATAGGTTTAGGGTCAGGGGGTGGGGTTAGGGTTGGGGTAAGGGTTAGGGGTTAGGGTTAGGGCAGGGGGTGGGAGAGGATAGGTTTAGGGTCAGGGGGTGGGGTTAGGGTTGGGGTAAGGGTTAGGGGTTAGGGTTAGGGCAGGGGGTGGGAGAGGATAGGTTTAGGGTCAGGGGGTGGGGTTAGGGTTGGGGTAAGGGTTAGGGTTAGGGGTTAGGGTTAGGGCAGGGGGTGGGAGAGGATAGGTTTAGGGTCAGGGGGTGGGGTTGGGGTTAGGGTCTGGTGAGGGAGGGGGTTAGGGTTAGGGTGGGGGGTGGGAGAGGTTAGGGTTAGGGCCAAAGAGGGTGGGGTTAGGGTTAGGGTCAGGTGAGGGAGGAGGTTGGGGTTAGGATAGGGGATGGGGAAGGGTAGGTAAGGATCAGGGGAGTCAGGGTAAAGGTCAAGGTCAGCTAGGGAGAGGTCAGGATGGGGGCCAGGGAGGAGGATAAGAATCCTAGTGATGGCTCGGTCTGTGGTGGAAGTCAAAGGGGGACGGGGCCAGGTGAGATGAGGTAGGGGCCAAGGCGAGGGGCACAGTTCTGAGGGAGGGGGCACACACACTAACATGAAACATGAAACACAAGCTTAAAGAACCAACGGCAGGTAGGTACTCACAACGGGATCACACTTGATAAATAGAACAATCCAGCACATGAACCTAACAACATGTGGAGGATGAGTAGGCAAGTATGCACAAGGTAGGAGCACAAGCAGCACACAAGGCCATAACACATAAACAGCAAATAACCTGCATTGGAAAAGTGAGGACCATGTGGCGGTGCAAACCATGTAGCAGAGGTCCCAGTGGGACTCAGAGAAAGAGAGCAGGTAATGGTGTGGGGGAGGGAAGTAGTCTTAACCTCCCAACATATAAATAATAGCAGATAAGTATATACAAGGTAGAAGAAAAGCAGCACATGAGGTCATAGCACATAAACAGCAATATAACCCGCATTGGAACAGTGAAGACCGTGCGATGGTGCAGTCGATGTAGCCGAGGTCCCAGTGGGACTCAGAGAGAGAGCATGCGATGGTGTAGGGGAGGGAAGTTATCTTAACCTACCAGCATGTAAATAAAAGAACAGAAAGGTTTGTACAAGGTAGAAGCACAAGCAGCATATGAGGTCATAGCACATAAACAGCAATAAAACTTGCATTGGAACAGTGAAGACCATGTGGTAGTGCAGTCCATGTAGCTGGGGTCCCAGTGGGACTCAGAGAAAGAGTTGGTCATGATGTGAGGGAGGGAAGTTATCCAAACCTCATAGTATATAAATAAATAAATAACAGATAAGTATGTACAAGGTAGAAGCACAAGCAGCACATGAGGTCATAGAACATAAACAGCAATATAACTTGCATTGGAACAGTGAAGACCATGCGGCGGTGCAGTCCATGTAGCAGAGGTCCCAGTGGGACTCAGAAGGAGAGCAGGCAATGGTGGTAGGGAGGGAAGGAGAGCCGAGGAGACTGTAGGAGGCACTGGCAGGTTAGGACAGTCAACAATTAACGACACCACGTCGTTAATTGTAATATTATTACAATATATATATATTAATAATATATATTGTGTCTAACCCTAATTATTGCGTCCGAGGATTAAGAAACACAGCATGAGCTCTGGAGAAAAATCTGCTGAGGAGCTCAACCATAGACATCCTATATCATAGACGGAGCATCGAACGCTACCGCCTACTGGCGCTGACGAGACGCGGGGCCGCCATCTTGGAGTGGTCATCTGCTCCACTCAGTGTAATCCGTTTGGCTGGAGCAATGAACTGTCAGCGCATTTAATTAATCATACCTCACTGAATACCACTGATTTTCATGCAGTTTTTTGTCATACGTGTAGCTATGATAAAGGACCCATGTTTTTTTGGCGTGTTTTATTAATCATAGTTGGCTTAACAGTAATAGAATAATCTGATATGCTTTAAGTGACCAGACGTCCGAGATCAAAACTGGGAACATAATCCCAGAGAAGGGGGAAAAAACGGTCAGCTATTTTTAAGTTGAAGAAACAATATGACATATCCTGCATAAACAATGTATGAATACATTAGATATTTATATATCTTAGGGACCTTATAGGCTATATCTCTGACTGTTGCTGCAGCAGCAGAGTTTATTCTGTCTTGACACTTTGTATTGACATTTTGTATTTGCTTGTATTAACAACATTCTTTCCTTCATGATTATGTTTACAGTGATTGTTTCATATGTTTTTTTTATGTATGTCGTTTTGAAGAGTCAGCCAAATATTTAAACATAAAACACCTGATAGTTTTTATATCAGCTAAAACCACCAATCTGTTTCACTGGATTCAGAACAAAACCAAATTCTGTCTTTCCCAACAATGTGAGTATTTGAATGTTTTGAATGACTTATTCATGGTTACAATAATACTGTTAAGAAAGTATTGTCTTATACTTAGCCAAAAATGAGAATGCAGGTGGGAATTGATACAGGAAAATGATCAGACCAGAATGAGTGAAATTCAAATTACAATAAAAAGCAGCCAGGGTAAATGCATATATATATCTATGAATAATATAGGGGAAACACTGTGTAATAATCCATTCTAGATTGTAGACAATGGAACAATAACTTGGAACAATAGAACACATGCACAACACTGAAATACCTACCAATACTTACCATTTTGACACCTACTTTACTTGGTGTCATACCATTTAGAAACATGTAGGACCTGAAACACTGAATACAAGATAATTCCAACAGAAACAAAACTGAAGCAGTTAGGAGCAACTTCAAAATAAGAACATGCTCCTAACTGAAATTCAAAATACCATAAAAAGCAGCCAGGTTTAGGGTTACGGTACGGCCACACCAAACGCGTTACTCGCGTTGGATAACGCGTGTAACGCGCCTAACCTGACGCTTGATCAAGTGTGTCACAAAAATGGTCCAACGCTCCTAACGCGCCTGTGGCTGCGCTGGATTTAGGAGTCTGAGGTAGGAAACCCAAAAGCTGCCGTGTTTGGGTGCATGCTAGAGTTTAGATCGGGTTAGATTAAATAATCTCGGATATAAATAACAATAATCGGGTTAAATAACTTCACATGGTGTGTCTGGTGTGTTTCCAGTAGGGATGGGAATCGAGAACCAGTTCTTGTTCAGAACCGGTGCCGAGTCAACCGATTCCTTGGAATCATTAGCAAGCCTGCTTAACGATTCCGCTTATCGGTTCCGGTCGCGGCAAATGCGTCATGACGTCACACACACGCTGCTTTGATTTGGTTCAGAACGCAGCAAACATTGCGCCGCCGAGGAAGAAGCGCATTGTGCGTTCACACCAAACGCGATGGGGCGACAAGATCCCATACAAAGTGAACGTAGAATTTTTCGCGAGGGAAAACCGGCGACAAGTTTTGGTCGTGATGACAGCCAATCAGCGTTCAACAGCGTGACAACTGAGTGACATGTGTAACGTAACAGCCAATCAGCATTCAACCGTCAAACTCAGTGCAGTGCAGTCCGGGGTGAACTGCAGCATGGAGGAGAAAGTGATTGTTGCCGTTTGCGACTCCCGGAGCTCTATATATAATAGTATATACTATAATATAATTGTATGTATAATATCACGGCCAACAGCTCTGTGCGCCTCCGGATGGCCGCAGCGTGGGGAGCTCTCATAGGGATTGGGCTTCTCGGGGTTTGTTTACCGGCGTTGCTATGGTTTCCGGTCTTGCGTGTTCCAACGGTTTATTAGGTAGGCCCATCTTAAAAATCTCTGTCTAATCAATACTTCATTTTGTTTATGTCAGTTGAATTTTGTTACAAATTCAATGCAAATGAGCACTGTCAGCATTCCAAAAGGCACAAGCTCTTACTTGACTGTTTTCAGTCTGTGTTTTTAGTTTTATGGCACATAATGATGGCATTTGGGCTTAAAAAGCCAAACATATTTTTCTGTCTAGACCAATTGATTTGAAAATCTACAATTTCCTAATACTAGCCGCACTTCTGACCAGATATTAAAGAGATTTAATACAAACAAACACATTTGTACTTATTTTCTCACCCAATGAGAATCGATAAGAGAATCGATAAGGAATCGGATCGATAAGCAGAATCGGAATCGGAATCGTGAAATTCTTATCAATTCCCATCCCTAGTTTCCAGCATTCGTAATGTTGATCAGCAGAGATATAGTCCGCCAAGACGTTGTGGTTGCTTAGCAACCAGTGACGCTGTCCATGAAAGTGAATGGAGCGTTCCCTCTTTATAACTATCAAACCAAACATCCTTCACATTCACAGAGCGAACATTATGAAAGTAAAATGCACATTTCTCGCTAAAAATGTTTACATAAACGCTTTTAATGGCGTAACTATGTTACTATTTCCACCCAGAATAAAGAAAGATGTCCGCCTTATGCTTCTGTGCAAGCGTCACTACTCTCTGCCAGTGACTTCGGGTCAAGTTCAACGCTGATTGGCTATCACGGCTAAACATCACGCGTTGGAGCGTTGAAAGTTCACTTTTTTGAACTCCGGGCGTTGGTGCGTTGGCCGCGTTACTGCGTTTACGTGCGTAATTACGTGCGTCTGCCGCGTCTAACGCCCCTAAAGGCCGATTTAGGGTCGTTTTAGACGCAGAGACGTAAGCACGTAATTTACACAAGGGACTTGTTTTAGACAAGTTTTGATTTACGGTTCCTTTAAGGTTCCTTAAGGATTGCGCGTGTTGCGAGGGGATTCTCCGCCAGAACAGTAGGGGGAGCAACGAACGAATCTGTGGGCGTGGAAGTGGAAATCGCTGGCTTGTTTATATTTATGCACTTCCAGTATTTTCGACGAGAGTAGCAGTAGCTAGGTTTAGGTTAGCGGTCTTTTTCCACACTCTGAACAACCGGAAATGTGAGACTCCTGAAAGGATGTGGTTAGCTGGCCAATCACAGTCTTTGTGTAGGGCCGTAGTGTTTTAGTCGGATAGTCAGGAATTTTGGGCGACGCACTTAAGCACGTAAGAGGGGATATTTTACCACGCAAGGGGGGGTTATGTATCTTACGTGCTTACGCGTTACGTCTAAAACAGCATATATCGGCCTTAACGCGACGCTTCAACGCGTGTAACGCATCTACGCGCCTATACCAATGGTTCCCTATGCAAAAATGCCGATTTTGGTGTGGCCGTACCGTTAGGGTTAAAACCCCTGAAAGAGGACTGTTTTACATAGCTTCTTTCTCGTGCTTCCTTTCTGAAGTCGTCTGTCGACACCTTAGGAGCTTGAGCTTGCATTGTTGAAGCTTGGCGGATCACCCTCTCTGCAGCCCTCAGCACCTTATTATAATAATTATAATAATAACAATAATAATACATTATATGTATGTAGTGCTTTACACAGTGCTCAAAGACACTTTACAAAACAGAGAAAATAAGAAAAAATGTTGGCGAATGGAGATGGGTGCTCTTCAACAGTTTCAGCAGAGGACATCTCCACAGCAGACAGGGACACAGTGTTAACTTGGGCTGCCACATTGCCTGTCTCACTAGGTGAGAGACCACACCGAACCATCAGATGACGGAAGATGGCCTGGAACTGGCGTGCCGTGGGATTATTATAACATCCGGCCACACAATACATACATTATTCACATAGGCATAACAAAGATATTCATTAGTTCTATTTTAAGAATTTATTGTTTATTATAAATCTATTGTTTATTGTTAAAACATCAACCCTACCTGACGGTCTGATTGAGTTAAATAGGAGCTCCAAGTGATCTTGGCTGAACCTGTAGGTGAGCACATAACGCTAAACCTGGAGCAGTTCAGGAATCATCATCATCAATGTGTCGATATTGATGACAAATCCAATGACCTACAAGTACCTGCAAAAGAAAAAAGTTGTATCACTCTGATCATGGCGAAACAAGACACCTCAACAAAGCACCATGTGATTTTCTTCATTCAAAGCAGTAATTGAATTTTCCATCACATCCATCGGTAATGTGTAATAACCTATTCTTGTAGCCAATGGAACAATAACTTGGAACAATGGAACACATGCATAAATGTAACACATCTCATCTTCATCCGCTTATCCGGGGTCGGGTCACGGGGGGAGCAGCTCAAGCAGGGGGCCCCAGACTTCCCTTTCCCGGGCCACATTGACCAGCTCTGACGGGGGGATCCCGAGGCGTTCTCAGGCCAGTGTTGAGATATAATCTCTCCACCTAGTCCTGGGTCTTCTCCAAGGTCTCCTTCCCACTGGACGTGCCTGAAACACCTAACAAGGGAGGCGCCCAGTGGGCATCCTTACCAGATGCCCGAATCACCTCAACTGACTCCTTTCTAAGTAAAGGCGCAGCGGCTCTAATCCGAGTTCCTCATGGATGGCTGAGCATCTCACCCTATCCCTAAGGGAGACGCCAGCCACCCTTTTGAGAAAACTCATCTCGGCCGCTTGTACCCGCGATCTCGTCCTTTCGGTCATCACCCAACCCTCATGACCATAGGTGAGGATAGGAACGAAGATCGACTGGTAGATCGAGTTTTCGTAACAACGGTGCGGTAAAGCGAACGCAATACCGCCCCCGCTGCTCCGATTCTCCGGCCAATCTCACGCTCGATCGTACCCTCACTCGCGAACAAGACCCCGAGGTACTTGAACTCCTTCACTTGGGCTAAGAACTCATTTCCTACCCGGAGGAAGCAATCCACCGGTTTCCTGCTAAGAGTCATGGCCTCAGATTTAGCGGTGCTGATCCTCATCCCAGCCGCTTCACACTCGGCCGCCAGCCGATCCAAATGAGTGCTGAAGGTCACAGGCCGATGATCCAATGAGGACCACATCATCTGCAAAAAGCAGTGACGAGATCCTCAGACCACCGAACTGCAACCCCTCCCCACCACGACTACGCCTCGATATCCTGTCCATGTATATCACAAACAGGATTGTTGACAAGGCGCAGCCCTGGCGGAGACCAACACCCACTGAGAACGAAACTGACTGGCTGCCGAGGGCGCGAACACAGCTCTCGCTTTGGGAGTACAGAGATTGGATCGCCCTGAGGAGAGACCCCCTTACCCCAAACTCCCGCAGCATCTCCCACAGTTTCTCCCGGGTGACCCGGTCATACGCCTTCTCCAGATCCACAAAACACATGTAGACTGGATGGGCATACTCCCAGGTCCCCTCCAGGATCCTTGCGAGAGTGAAGAGCTGGTCCGTAGTTCCACGTCCGGGGCGAAAACCGCATTGTTGCTCTTCAATCTGAGGTTCGACGATCTGCCGAACTATCCTTTCCAGCACTTTGGAGTAGACTTTACCAGGGAGGCTGAGAAGTGTGATACCCCGGTAATTGGCACACACTCTCTGGTCCCCCTTTTTGAACAGGGGAACCACCACCCCGGTTTGCCACTCCTTTGGCACAACCATGACAGTCCCTCAACACCCAGAGCCTTTAGCATTTCTGGCTGGATCTCATCAATCCCTGGGGCTTTGCCACTGCGGAGATGTTTGACTACCTCAGTGACCTCCACCAGGGAAATTGACGACGAAACACCATCAACCTCAAGCTCTGCCTCCAATATAGAGGGCGTGTTATTCGGATTCAGGAGTTCCTCAAAGTGTTCCTTCCGACGTCCGAAAACCTCCTCAGTTGAGGTCAACAGAGTCCCATCCTTACTGTACACAGTTTGGATGGTTCCACTTTTCCCCCTCCTGAGGTGCCGGATAGTCTTCCAGAAACACTTTGGTGCCGACCGAAAGTCCTTCTCCACTGCCTCTCCGAACTCCTCCCACACCCGCTGCTTAGCCTCCGACACGGCAGCAGCTGCAGCCCTTCAAGCCTGTCGGTACCCTGCAAACGAGTCAGGAGTCCTCCAGGATATTATATCCCGGAAGGCCTCCTTCTTCAATCGGACGGCTTCCCTGACCACCGGTGTCCACCACGGTGTCCGAGGGTTACCGCCCCTTGAGGAGCCTAAGACCCTGAGGCCACAGCTAGCCGCCGCAGCTTCAGTAATGGAGGCTTTGAACACCGCCCACTCCAGCTCAATGCCCCCAACCTCCACAGGAATGCCAGAAAAACTCTGCCGGAGGTGTGAGTTGAAGATACCTAGGACGGGGGCCTCCTCCAGACGTTCCCAATTCACCCGCACTACTCGTTTGGGCTTACCAGGTCTATCCGGAAATTTCCCCCATTCCCTGATCCAACTCACCACCAGATGGTGGTCGATTGACAGTTCCGCCCCTCTCTTAACCCGAGTGTCCAAAACATGCGGACTCAGATCAGATGACACGATCACAAAATCGATCATCGATCTTCGGCCTAGGGTACCAGGTACACTTATGAGCACCCTTATGTTCGAACATGGTGTTTGTTATGGATAATCCATGACTAGCACAGAAGTCCAATAACAAACGACCGCTCGGGTGGGGAGGCCGTTCCTCCCCACCACGCCTCTCCAGGTGTCTCCATCGTTGCCCACGTGGGCGTTGAAGTCTCTCAGCAGAACAACGGAGTCCCCTACTGGAGCCCCATACAGGACTCCACTCAGGGTCTCCAAAAGGCATGTGTAACACATGCACAATACTAAAATACCTACCAATACCATTTTGACACCTACATGTACTTGTGTTGTGTAATTCATACCATTTAGAAGCATGTAGGACCTGAAACACTGAATACAAGATAATTCCAACAGAAACAAAACTGAAGCAGTTAGGAGCATCTTAGGAACGCAATGCATAAGGAAATAGAGTATCGGAGAACTCATGTCATGAACTTAACAAACACTATTTTAATTGACCTCTTGACCGGGGAAGAGGGGTTCCATCTTTTGCACCAAAGTGAGCAAGTACTCCATAGCTCTTGGGAAAAATGCTTTCCTCTCCGTCCAACTAAAAGCACACAAGCGAGCTTTGTATCCTTTGGCCCGAGGATTGCATCCATTCATTGTATCAGCGTGTCAATAATCTATAAAGACATATCGGCATGTAAATCATAAGGTATCAGGTACATATTTCTAAACTGTATGCTCAACATGCAAGTAAAAATGCAAGTATTAGTATTTGCTTGACTTCCTCTTTCCATAGGTCTGCTTTGTACTACAGCAAATTTCTAGAGATCTACTACTTCGATGGATGGACGGGCATGCACTAGTTTAAAAAGAAGAAACAGGTACTTGGTTCTATAATCACTAATTGTATTACCTCAATGAATTCTGCCGTTGACTCACAGTCCTTAAACTGATAGTAGCAAAGATCCCTCATTGTAAACGGAGCGAGTCAGTGTCTGTGCAGCCATGTTCACCCTCATCTTGTGGTTCTCAAAGTAGACATGCTGGTCTGTAATTGTATTGGCAGCATGCAGTCCATCCTCTTTATGCAGATCATGGAGACGATTGATGTACCTCCAATGGATCAGTACGGTGGTCGTCGCAATTGGACTGTATGCCTGCAGAGTAAGAATCAGTCAATGCTCAAACAACTACAAACAGCAAAATTATGATCATCACGTCCAGCCATAAATGTGCAAATGGATAGAACACAATATTTAGATAACTTTTAGCAGCAGAGGCATAAATTGTACAAAAAGGTCTACAACGATCATCATTTACCTGCAACATATTACGTGCCAACTTGAGCATGTGGCAAGCATCCATCATTACAAATACTTTCTCACCAGTCACCGGATGGGGAAACTGGTTTGAAGCGGCTCTCGTGGGTCCCCCTTCAGCTCACACCCAAGTTGGTTGCACATGCTGACATTGGAGGCATGCCCATCCAATGTTAGACATACCACCCGAATGCCCCGTGCATACAGCTCCTCCAAAGCCTGACTGAGAAGGACCCCCTGTGGTTCTGGAGAGAGAGGCCTGGTCAGGAAGTATGCAATGAGAGCCATCCAATGTCTTTGTAGGCCAACCACCATAAACACAAGAGCCTCCGAAGCAACATCATTCTCATTGTTTCCATCACCCATGTCTACAAAACCAGACATGGACTCGGTATGTTAATTATATAGCACATGTTTTTTGATGGACATGGCATCCAACATGAATGAAACACATCCATAATTATTCGGGTCTCCCTGGCATCTTCTCTCCAGCATATCCAGCATAATCTTGTTCAGGCCAGGCTTTGCATCCACCGA
The DNA here is from genome assembly GCF_902167405.1 of Gadus morhua. NCBI lineage: Eukaryota > Metazoa > Chordata > Actinopteri > Gadiformes > Gadidae > Gadus > Gadus morhua. The sequence goes on from NC_044062.1 coordinate 28,205,906, forward strand.
ACGCAGCCGTCTGTAAAAATATTGAGAAGAAACTATAACGTCAGCATCAGTACTGTATTTTCCAAAAATTCAATCGGACAACATTAAGCCTACCTACATTTTTAATGTTTGTGGATGTGGGAGGGGAAAATGTCGAGTCTCTCAGAGGTATTTGTATGCCTTTGGACCATGTAGATGGAGTGTGAGTGCAAACTCTCTGATGTCCTGTGTGTACTTATGGCCCTGCTTTGCGACGAAGTCCATCTTAAGATCGGAAATGTTATGAGCAAAGATGAATTAGTCCCCTTCAAATAATAACCAAGGAGTTTAATAAAGAGTAACAATAACATGCACATGAATTTCAAACTGCTGATGTTGACCATGTTGACCGATGTTTATTAAATTCAAATGACTATATACACTCCTAGTTTGGCAGAGCTCACCATACATTTGCAACGCTAAACATAATAAAAAGCACCGAACGAGAGAGCTCAGAGCCGCTGCACTTGCGTGCGCCGCCATCGCTTTGTTACATGATATGTAAACAAGCTAAGCATTTAATCATTATAGCAAAAAAAAAAGTCCAAGTGCTCGATTACCAGGTTTCTAGAAATTAAATTAATATTAAATATGATTTTTTTTTTAAGAGAAACATGTCAGTGAAGAAGTTCCCAGAAGAGACAGGAGGGATTATATTTTTGCTGCCGATTGGTCCATTTAAGAAGGAAGTAAACATTTATGAGCGCCCTCACCTTGGTCTCATGGGCACCATGTCCACATCTGCTGCACATCTGTCCTTCCATTGTCGCCTGAATGAAAATAAAGAAACTTTATTGATCCAGAGGGGAAGGGGTCACAGGAAGGTTAAAAAAGAAATCAAGGCAGAAATATAGAAATTAAAGAAAGGATGAAAGCCAGCATTGTTTAACCTAGGTGTTACGTTAGACATTTCTGCAGCAGTCTATCGCGTCCTTACAGTCATCCAAAGTAGTTAGCAAACTCCATCTAGTGGTTAATATTCACCGGAGAAAAAACACACACAGCCGCCATCATCTCTTTGGTCGGGGTACTACTCGGATCGTTTATTCTGCGCATGATCACATGACATTAACAGTGCACGCAGGCACGCACGCTCATATAATGACGTCTATGTGTAGGCTATTTAACATGGCTTTGCACCTGCACTTATATTCAGTAATATACTTAACACTAGGGTTGGGCCATATTCAAATTTAAAACCAATCCCCAAAACATTGAGATTAATGATCAAACAGTAAAAAAGAAGGTGCCTCTTATAACGTGTCCATTGAGCCATGAGCTGCTATGCCCTCATCTGCCACAGGGGGGAAGAACTCGACTGCAAATCAGGTTTCCCCTGTTGTTTCATACATTAAAGGGGACCTATTATGCTTTTTCGATTTTCAATGACCTATAAACGTTGTGATTGATAGTCATGTTTAACCATACACAAAAAAGATGTAGATTTTAGGGAAACTCTTCCTCTCATCTGGGCGCTTTCAGCATTCTCTGTCAACGCTCGGGTCCTTCTCCGCCCCCTCGCCCCCCTCCTGCCAACCCAACTCCGTTGTGATTGGTTACCTTCCTTGAAGCGCGCGGGCGGGCAGATTTGACCAGGCATATGGGGGCGCGGCAGGAGTGCCTCTACGTAGATGATTTCCCGGAAATGTGAACAAGTGAATCGCAAACACGATTCACTTGTTCACATTTCACATGAAGGCGCTTAAACCCTGACACAATCTTGTGGCTCAATAGGATTGAGCCACAAGATTGTGTCAGGGTTTAAGCGCCTTCATCGTCATTTGCTCGTGCTCAAGTATAATCCTTCTGGCTGAAATCAGATCAAATGTACTAGCAAGTACGGCTAGCAACATACCTGCCAACCAAAGCTAACCCGGTTGAATGAATGCAAATTGAAAGGCATTAAGATGATTGTTAGGGCCATATTTTATGTTAGTTAAAATCTATATTATTTCAGTTATATTATAAATTAATTCCCATTTCATCTTAGTGGTTATATTTTATTCTAATTTTCGACCTCACCTCACCTTCCCGTGCATCATTTTTTTTGTATACAGTAAAATAAACTAACGTAAACGAAGAAAGAGACTTGGTGTTTAATGGATGGAGAAGTGTCACGACTTGACTCAGGGACAAGGACTCAAAAGACGGCAGTATGTTTAAACCAAAAACGCTTTACTAGAAAATTGTAACAAAAAACGCTCTCATGGAGATTTCAAAACTATAACAAAAGATGCTCGCTTAGGAGGATACAAAACACAATTAAATGCAGTAGTATCTGCAAGTGTCAGGGCACAAAAAACTAACAAATCCTGAGGCTTGACAATACCCTAGGGACGCAAGACGAACTGGCATTAGACAAAGGAAAACAAGGGCTATTTATACATGAGGGGGGGGAACACAGGTGAGACGAATCAGAGACCGGGGAGGCAATCACAGTTGAGAAAGTCAAGTGCCTGAAACGAGAGGGAAAAGGGAACTACAAAATAAAACAGAAAGTGAACGCCATGTCATGAGTGATTTTAACTTGGCTCAACAGAATTAACAAACTTTGCGTGACATGACAAGAAGTGCGAGTCAAGATAGCGGTCCCCTGTAACTTGAAAGTTTATAAACAAATGTTTAGATCAGGCCACAACAACGATAGTTCCAGTATCCTACCCGGGTCCACATGGGGTCTTTAGGCCGCTGTAGTGCAGGCCTTTGGTCCATCCTCTGCTCCGGGCCGCCGTCCTGAGTCTAAAGAACCACCACAAGGCCCTCCAGATGACCTCCAGCACAACGACCTCCAGATAACCTCCCTCGTAAGGAACTACAGCTGAGACTGAGACTTATAACACATGTTTTATTTGCACAATGGAAATTTGTTCTCCCTGTGCATGAGGTAAATATGCATTTTACTCCAGGAATGCTATAGCTTTCTTGGATGTCAATCGTTTATTTTTACATGTACCTTCTTCCATATTATAGGATTTAATTGCAATAGCTAATACTCTCCCAGACACAAAAGCTGGCCACACACATCTTGACGTTAGTCCTAGGGGCTTAGAATGTTTTTCTTCCAAGCCAATCAGAACTAAAATGTTGATGAATTTGTATTTTGAGATCTGTACGAGGAGTTGCTGCTGCTCGTGTTCAATTTTACCAAAAGCAAACTACCATTCCTGGCCTTGCCTCCACGTGCAGCTCCCAACACCAGTCCTGGATTGGACAAACTGAACCTGTTCTTTAAACTTAGGCCCCGTTTACACGAAGGGAAAACGCAGATATTTTCACGCGGTTTGGCCTCTGATTTACACGAAAACGCTGTTTTTGTCACAGAAAACGATCATTTCTAAAACCTCTGGCCAAAGTGGAGATTTCTGAAAACGCCGGTTATGTGTTGTCGTGTCAACGGGGAGAAACAGGGTTTTAGGTTCTGAAACGTCACATTATGCGCCAGGAAATGCTTAAAGGGGTAGTTCGGAATTTTGGACATAGGGCCTGATCCCAAGTGAGCATTGGTATTTCTTTATCACTGGAGACAGTTTTCAACACATTTCATTCAGTCCTTCTAGTTGCAGAGTTCGCTCGTGCTAGGCTAGCGCACGGCAACGGGCAATGCTAGCCTGCTATTAAAAACAGTCTTACCCACTCCACAGTACACCCGAGGTAAATCAATTATAACGCCAGACTATAGATTTAAATGTCTGTGTTGATAGAATAATGTTAGAAATAAAACTAATCTTGCATCGCATGAATCATCGAGGGACTACTTTCTCAGCAGAAGCGGAATTTTACTATGCGCCGGTTAGTTTTGTAACCGAATCACGACAGAAGAACGTAAACAGAGAAGCGTGGAGTAGAAGCGCAATTGAAGAACTAGGCAACATGGTGGTGCAGTGTGCTTTTAGAAATTGTAGAAATAAACGCTACAGATGGGCACCACAAAGTTTCAACCAATTTCCAGTGTGAGATCCAGAAAGGACTCAACTGTGGCTTGTTGCTGCTGTCTTGGACATCAAAACACCGGCTCGTACATGTACGGTTCGTTAGATACAACAAATTCCTCATAATCGTATTCAAAAGCAGATGCATCGCTAAGTCCTCCAAACGTGGCCATATCTTGTTAATTGAATACGCTAATATAATTCCTTCGTCCACTGTACTCTGCGTTTGTAGCAATGACAGCGGCATGTAAAAAAACTAGAGCCGGTAACCTAGGTATTGTGGTAGAAATTAATGAGTATATTCTACGGTAAGCTATGATTATTATTAGGCCTTATATCTTAATGGTAGAAGACACATGATACCTGCAGAGCCTGGGGTCCGAACAGATGGTGGGACACAGATATGAGCAGGAAGCTATGGGGTTAAGCCATGTTGACCTCAGCCTTCAGCCTTGGGTAATCTTGGCTACAGGGTTAATGCATGCTGACCTCAGACTGGTGTCCAAAATCACTTTGTTGAAAATGTGCTAAGACAAAGATTGATGTGGGCGGAAACCTCCATTAGAACACAGGAATTGTTGTATGTATGTGTGTATAAAGAGAAGCTGGAATCCGTGGTCCAGCAGTGATTGTTAAGACCTACTCGGCTGTTATCGTTGTGGTTTTTCTTCACGATAAAGTCTTTTTTCAATTCTTGCTCCGGACCCCTCGATTTATTTTACACTCTCTCTCTTGAAATAGTCTAAGTGTTTTATATCTCGGTTAATCTTCGATAGTATCAGTCCGCCGCTGCCGTAGCCTACTACCAGGAATATAACACTGCTGCTGAGACCCAGCAATTCCCTCAAAATGCAATGCAATGCAATGTTGGTTTTATTTCTAACATTATTCTATAAACAGACATTTAAATTTATAGTCTGTCGTTATAATTGATTTACCTCGGGTGTACTGTGGAGTGGGTAACACTGTTTTTAATAGCAGGCTAGCATTGCCCGTTGACGTGCGCTAGCCTAGCACGAGCGAACTCTGCAACTAGAAGGACTGAATGAAATGGGTTGAAAACTGTCTCCAGTGATAAAAAATACCAAAGCTCACTTGGGAATCAGGCCCCATGTCCAAAATTCCGAACTACCCCTTTAACGTCATATGAGCGCCCTATGTTCACAGTTTTTTTGTTACAGGAAGACGCTCGTGTTATTCGTTGTTATTGATTCTGAGGATTCTGATTGGCTTGCATGGCTTTATCCTTCTCCCTACAATGCCGCCCATAGGTTTGGCATAGTTATAGTGGCGCTCGACGGCGTATTTATGCGTTTTGATGTAAACAACAACTTTTTTGAAAACGATGTTGCGTGCACAATGTTATTTTTGAAAACGGAGGGGGGGGGGGAAATATCTATAAATACCCTGCTACGTATAAACGTGGCCTTAAGCTGCCTCTGAACAAAAAATAACTACCATTCATAAATCCATTAAATTTTTTTAAAGGTTGGGTACGCGATTTGCGAAACGCCAGCAGATTTTGAAAATACACAACTCAAATGGTCCTACCCCCTCTCCTTCAACGCTGACTCTGACTCCACCCATTCCAAGTACCTGGACGCGCAATCATGCACGAGCGCGAACAGAGATGCGCAAGAGCGAGCCAGGCTAGCGTAGGTTTTCGTTTAACAACATGGCACTACATTCAGCTGTAAGTTGCACCCAGTACCGCGGGAAGTAGGGGTGCTGGGGGTGCTGCAACACCCCCTGTCCGAGGCCCTGTCTTATCACAGAAAACGATCATTTCTAAAAACTCCAGCCAACGTGGAGATTTCTGAAAACGCCGGTTATGTGTTGTCGTGTCAACGGGGAGAAACGGGATTTTAGGTTCTGAAGCGTCACATTATGCACCAGGAAATGCTTAACGTCATGTGAGCGCCCGCTGTACCGTATTGGTCCGAATATAAACACAAACCCCATTGTAAGACGACCTATATTTGGAAAAAAGATTTGAAGACCAGATCTTGATTTCATGAATAAATAAATTGTATTAATTGAAATAATATACGAAAATAAAAAGGCATAGAATAAAACACTGCATTGCCACTAAACAGTAGTGCAAATAGGCCGTACTGATGTGTACACCAAAGACTTCCTGACACTCCTCTGCCCCGCTGTGTTCGCTCTGGCTGTGGTCGCTCCGAACTGTTTCGGCCCGTGGCAAAGCGAGTCATCCTCGCTGCTGTCCAAGGCATGTTGAGACGCAGCATTTATTTAATGCTCATATGACCTAGTGCTGAAAAAAGGTTATATGAAAAAGTGTGAGGGTAGCGGTGGTGCGCTAAACTTGTTCTGTGAGCAGCTGGATGTGAACCATGGTGTGAAGGAAGTGAACACAACGATCGATTTTCAACTGTGCGCGCATGCACTGGTGTAATTGAGCTGCGCTGCTATATATCTTTTTTATCAATGTGACGAGTTGCGAGTCTAGTGCAGGCCGGTTTTTTTTTTCCAGCACCCCCTGCTGAGAATACGTTCTCGCGGCTATGGTTGCACCAGATGTTATAAACATTAAACGGTCACATAAATCATTACTATTTTTAGAAAATGTATGTTTGTTTCATATAATTGTATTGGAAGTCCTGGTTTTCACTAGGGTTGCCGCGGTGTGGACATTTTCACACCGAGTAATACCCTCGTCTCAACACCGGTATTACCGAGTATAAACGGTATAAACTTTGAAACTAGGTCAACCGCCACACAAGCATCGGTTTTTAGACCCTTCTCGTCCTTCAGTTGCCGCCAACGTTCGAAAGCAGCGCCTAGGATTATTCTTGATTTCAGTTTTTCTCTTTCAGCGTTTTTATTATCAATTACTCTCTGAAAAAGATTTTTCCTTCTCTTTGCTGGTGGTGGTGGTGGTGGTGCTGGGGATGGTGGCGTCTTGTCTGCCATGGAAATTGTCTTCTACTGCTAGGTCCAAATGTGGAATAACTAGTTCCAGTAGCTACCGCAGGATAACAACAAACAGGAGCTTGCTCTGGGTCACGAGTACTGCACGAAGGGGTTGCGCGCGGGGCGCGGGGGAGGGGGAGTGCAGTACGACCGTTTGATTGACGTACTTACTGTCCAATGCAACTCGGTGGCAATGGAAATGATTGGCTGGAGTTTTTCGAGCCCTGCCCGTTCCACAGATGATTGACAAGTTTAATTTTCATGTCAGTACTTCTGACTCAGTGGCTGTAAGCGGGTTATGATAAGGATTTCAAGTAATTTTGCAAAAATGGCCAAAAAAGCGAATTCCGTACCCAACCTTTAATTTCTTGGAAATAAAATATGAAGCATGAGCCACATCTACTAAGATGGGTTTAGTTGTCAGTAAGCCTGACCCAACACATCAACAAATGGTGAACCCATTTTAGAGCATTTAGGGTTGCTGAGCTGAATTCTAACAGACCATTGTCAATTGTAATACACATGCAAAGTTCACAGCACAGAAGCGCTGGAGAAAACCAGCTTCCAAACTGTGGGCGCAAAGCCCCCAAGACAGTTGTATTTACTGTACCCTCAACAGAGAGAACAGAGTGAGTTTAGACTGGCTTCAACAAAAGGACACTGCAAGAGGCAAATCATACATGGAACCACACTGCACAGAATGAGTCATCAAGCAGCAGTCAACAGCAGATCCAAATGTATTGAAACAAATTACGAGATTGATCTGATCTAATTCCCTGAACGATTGTATACATTAGAAGTATAATGACAGCACACTTAGATTGGGGTGTGCTCACTTTGAAATGATCATTGAATATTATAACGTATTTATTCTTTATTAGTCTTATTTTAAAGCGCATTTGAGAATTGCAATGGAATGAACTGAAGTGAACCAAATACTTGATGAAGAATAAGAAACTATCCAGTAAAATGTTTTTCAAGTACTGAGTTACCTTAAACAACTGATTTAATGTTGTAATAAGCAGAGCAAGATAAATGTAAATAGCCAAAGATAACATTGTATAAAATACATTAACAAAATATTAAATAGCATGTATCCCTTTAAATGACACAATTCACACTCACACATTCAATCTCAAAAATTTACATAAATGAAGGTCAATATAGCCACTATAAATCTCTCTATCAAATTTTTTCATTCACAAAAAGACTTAAGCAAGTAATTTATTCAAAGAGCTACTGAAGTAAATTAAATTTGAGCAAATATGACTTGTATTTATTTGTGTGTGTGTGTGTGTGTGTGTGTGTGTGTGTGTGTGTGTGTGTGTGTGTGTGTGTGTGTGTGTGTGTGTGTGTGTGTGTGTGTGTGTGTGTGTCCGTTTGCATTGCTACAACCGACACAGAGACACTGACCCAAACAATAACCCAAACCCAGGGAGGAGGTCCTCCTGGGTGAAGGAGGACCAGAAGGTGTGGATGTGTGTCAGTGTGTCTGAGGACCCTCCTTCACCTGGGGACACTCTGTAGAAGGACAGAGTGCCAGCAGGCTGGTCCAGATACACTCCTACTCTGGTAGAACCAGCGGAGGGGAGAAGTATGTCTGTCTTTCTACCGTTGTATTGGGCAGAGTAATCACCATCATCACAAAAAAGACTCCATGACTTTTTGTTCCATCCAAGCCTGCTGTCATCACCCTCTCCTCTCCTTGTGATTCTTCTGTATGTCACTCCTATATAAACACCTTTTTCCCTCTCTACCTCCCAGTAACAGCGGCCAGTAAGACTCTCTACCTAACACCTGGGACCAGAATTTGAATCTCTCTGGGTGATCAGGATACGTCTGCTCTCTAACCCGTGTCACCTTTCTGTTGTCCTCAGACAGAGAGAGTCTTCCGTTGGCTGTGCTGGGGTCCGGTGTGAGTTCACAGGCATCTGACGGAGAACAAGACATGATGAGCTGCTGAACCATTCAGTTATTACATTCTTATGTATTTCTGAGGTTTTGGTTTTCCCCCTTTCTGTTTCTTGTCCCTGTCATATATTTTAGGACTACAAATATGGATGTTCTGGAGTCCGGCTCAATTGATTGGTGAAGGTGTGGTGTTTCTGTCCCTGCTGTTAACTGTGTTTTGTGCTTGGTTTGTAACTTTATTAGGTGTTTTTACCTTTTGAATTAGTTGGCCTTATGTGTTGAAGTTTAGTTTAAACTTTGGCCCAGCCTGTAAGAAGCTGGTAGGGGTGAGTGGGCTTTCATTTGGTGCCCCATTTTCCCTCTAACCTGATGTATAGCTTCTTTTGGACTTGATATTATTTTGTTGTTGCAATAAACCTGTTTGTTTACTCGTGAATCCCAGAGTCTGTACTGTTTGATTTGGCTTTAAGTTACCCCCTCTATCCCTAGGCTTGAGGGATCATTATCACTCATACTGTTATCTTGCATACTACTTCTTATTTGTGTCATTTTTCAGGTGACATATACTCTAAAAACCATAGAAAGACTCAATTGTTTCATCTAGGTACTATAGTGGACTAGTGTGCTATAGCTTTAAAAATAGTAGTGATATTGTTTTTGAGATATTAATAGCAAATCCCATGTGTGTGTGAGTGGCTGTCCAACTTAAAGGACAATTCGGGTATTTTGAACATTGAGCCCCCTTACTGGTTTGTCTAGGATGAAATAGAGTGGTTAACACCGAAATTTTTAATATTGGTCCCGTCTCAAGTATTTTGCTAATTTCGAATTGCCCCTGCCTGGTTCACAATGGCTATGTGCATTCGAAAATACCCCTAAACGTTCATTTTCAGGAAGCTGAAACTCATCGAGTGGTTAGTGGTGTTCGTTGATGTACCTAATCAAGTATCGTAGCGAAATAGAGTTTCTGTCGTGTTTTATTTGGCATTTTGTAAATCGGCATTTTGTAAATGAAACGGAAACCGGACCGGAACCGGAAACGGTTCCGGTCCTGTAGTCTTTTCGCTCGGTTCTCCGCATCAACAGTAGGGCTAGACCGAGCGAAAAGAATACAACCACCCCCCCCCCCCCCCCTTTCCGTTTCTGGTTCGGTTTCCGTTTCATTTACAAAATGCCGATTTACAAAATGCCAAATAAAACACGACAGAAACTGTATTTCGCTACGATGCACATAGCCAGCCATTGTGAAGCAGGCAGTGGCGATTCGAAATTAGCCAAATACTCGAGACGGGACCAGTATTAAAAATATTTCATCCTAGACAAACCAGAAAGGGGGCTCAATGTTCAAAATACCGGAATTGTCCTTTAACGTTGAAGCCTATGAAGATTAATAAATTGCATCTACTCACGAAAAGTACATACATATTATCCATCAACATGTTCAACATGATGACCTGATTGCTCCTCTGAATATCTACGCTATAGTCAACATACTTCTCAAGATATTAGACTTTGAAAGGTTCCAATACTGGACAATCAATTTCCTTGAGGGAGTCATCCCAAAAGGATCAATAAAACCTAATCTAATTTTATCTAATCTAATCTAATACACATATATTGTAATCCACCTATGTAAACAACAGACTGAACCAGCTGAGCTCACAAACAGGTTTGAAATGAACTGTTGGTAGGCTACCATAAAACTGGTTCATACATACTATACATAGACATATACACATACCCACACACATCAACACAAACATACTAGACAAACATAAACACAGGGAAACATAGCTATACAAACGTATAAACAACGTACGTTTACATACGTACACCTATACATACGTGTACACCTTTCAATGACCGGACATCTCCTCCTGCTGTGTGGATGGACTTTCCATCTCAATAGTTAGTTTGTGTTGTGAAAAATCTAACTAAACAGACACTTACACTTCTTTAGAGCTGGTTTCAGCCTCCATACTCCACCTTGCTCCACACTGGGGGTGAAACAAAGTGAGAGCAGCATGTTGAAACCTCACCTTCATCATCTGCTGTCTCATCAATTTCTACACAACATGAGTTACATTTACATTTACATTTTACGTTTACATTTAGGGCATTTAGAAGACGCTTTTATCCAAAGCGACTTACAATAAGTACATTTGTCAGCTGCCTTTCAAACCAATTAATCTAGCAGAGGCTTGAATCCTTGTAGGACACTTTGTCCCTGAGTGGTGAGCTGTCCTCTCCATACCTGAGAGTGACCAGTCTCCATCCTGGATCCTCCAGTCCAGAGAGCAGCGCAGCTCCTGAGTCTCCTGGGTGATTGTAGCTCAGGTCCAGCTCTCTCAGATGGGAGGGGTTGGAGCTCAGAGCTGAGGCCAGAGAAGCACAGCCTTCGTGTGTGACCAGGCAGCCAGACAAGCTATACACACACACACACACACACACACACACACACACACACACACACACACACACACACACACACACACACACACACACACACACACACACACACACACGTGAATTATTACTTTTTCTGGATGAGAATCTATCTGTCTTCTGGAACATGTTGAGTAACCTTTGAGTAAAACTGACCTGAGAGTTTCCAGTGTACAATGTGGACTCCCCAGTCCAGCAGAGAGCAGCTTCACTCCTGAATCCTGCAGATTATTGTTACTCAGGTCCAGCTCTCTCAGACGAGAGGAGTTTGAGCTGAGAACTGAGGCCAGAGCTTCACGTCATCTCTCTGACAGCTGACAGCGATTCAGCCTTTACACACAATAAACAGAACATTTTAGGAACTGTGTTTAATATTCTATTTCAATTTTTTACAAGACATGTTTTATCAGGGTTAGTTTGTTAAATGTTAATAATGTCTATCTCAAAAATATGACTAACTTAGAGGTCAGATAACTAAAGATTCAACAAAACTCCTGAAAAATGCCCTAAGAAGACCCAGTTATAGGAATAAGCTGTTATAAAACTACTAAACAACTCTAAAGTTCATCTTACGGTCTGACTAAATGATTATGAGTAGAATAGAAAAGGAAAAAAAAAACGTACACCTTATAACATCCTTAACAAACTGAATCCGACGTTCACCTTTTACTGTCAGGGCAATACAAAAAGTTAGTGGGACCAGTGCCACCAGTAGAAAATGTGTCTTGAGCCCTGAGACGACATATTTTACTTATTTATTTAGACCTGTAACTTTCTGGGGGTAAACCTGTTCTATTTCCTCTGACATTGAACTTGTGGTGCAAGTTTTTCAGCATTTGAGTAAAACTGACCTGAGAGTTTCCAGTGTACAGTCTGGACTCCCCAGTACAGCAGAGAGCAGTTTCACTCCTGAATCCTGCAGATCATTGGTACCATTGGCGTTAGTTTGGTTTGAAATGTGGTGGGGACAGAGACGCAATCTGGAATGCATTTTTAGTGCTGGGGATGCACCTTATTTTTCTTTAGCTCAGGTCATGAAAGGTTCTGAAGACGGGATACCTGTGTAGCTTACTAATTAATAAGATTTTTACAAAAAAATTATGTCTGACACGTTTTATGAAGAAAGCGTTTCCAAAAAGCATTGGACATGATGACCCACAATGTTCTGCTCCATGATGCACTCAATGTTGACGTGACATGACATGAGCTATACCAAAATAAACAAAGAGGGGCTTATTACCTACGTGTTTAAGTTCAGAAGGGGCAAACGTATACACACAGCACTACAAATGTCAAGATCGAAAAAGCTAAAAATAATTATAGCTGAACGCTTTATATCACATCATGAGCTGGCTGTTCTCAATTCACAACACACATCCATCCAATCTACATGGCATTCTGACCAAAACCCATGCACCCCCCCCCCCCCACACACACAATCATTCCATAATTCAAGCAAAGCGAATGACCAAAAGTCACTTTGAGTCAACAAGAGACTGACTCCACCGACTCCACTATCGTAATCTCCACTAGTCTATACCCAACACCGTAAGAACGCTAACACTGGATAATTTAAGTTAGGCTACTTGGAGGCTATGGCTAGTAGTACTATTTCAAGTTAAAACAGCTGACCACATGAGGGCAAAAACACAAAAGATCTCGCCAAAGTACCAGCAAATCATAAGCAATAAATATCGCATCTTACCTTTATTAACGTGCCAGTGGTCTGCAGATGTATCCCGCGGTGTAGCCTGCGTGCCTGCTGCCTAACCACATCCATTTAGTTCAACAGGTTTTCGCTCTGACACTGTCCATCCATGGTACTAGCGATCTGGTGCTTTTTACCTATGTATTCAGGCTAAAATTAATTGACTGTCTGATGCCTCATCATTGCATACCAGCCATAGAGTATTGGTATTAATATCTCATTCATTGTCCAAGTCAGGCTGGCACCTCATACGAAAATAATCCACAACTACGGTGCCGCAGAGGGGACATCTAGTCACAACTGAAAAAAGACGAGATAGCGATACAACCAGAGCCCTACATTCTCTGATCCTACCTAGTTAATTATACAGCAAAATGTCAAAAAGTAGTGGACAGGACAGAGCTTTTTTTAAAGCCAAGCAATTGAAGCTGACATGCACAGTAAGTGTGCTAGTGTCTTATGAGCTCAGCTAAATTAATATTTATTCTAGAAATATATTGTAATTCTTGAGTTTTTTTTAGCTAGCTAGCCTCTACCAGCGCGACACACTGTTGGCTAGCATGCCTAGTGCTACTGGAGTGTTTTGCCCTATGTGCTTCAACGTTTAGCTTTCCTATTTAAATTCATTTTGAATTTACAACAGTACGAATGATTTATTTTATTTTCACTTCAATGACGTTTCGTTAGCAGTTTTCAGACTCCCCACTAGATGGTCGTAAATCATCCATATTATTTGTACCAAGTAACAACCATGGTACCAGGCAACCGCACACTCCAAACCAATATTTTGTCAAAAACCAATTACAATATTGATAACATATACCACAACCAACATACCGTCATAGTGGTCAAATCATTACAATAAAGGTTACAAGACTTTTGTTTGCACACCACATCAATCTCATAAAATAGAGGGCATAATCAATTGAGTTAACACATTTTTATTTATTTATAAGGAACATCAGAGCATAATGAAAGGCAGGAACTGGTAGATGGCAATGAAGAGGTGAGTTGGCAGAAACAAGTTCCTAAAAGGAGAAAACACTGCATTTTAAAATAAATAAATAAGACAGAGCTAAATCAATTAAGTTATCAATCTTCTGTCTTTGTTTACATTTGATCAGGGAGAGGAACTAAGTCAATCAGAACTTAGTGAAGCTAATGTTGGCTATAGCTTCAACGTCAATGATAGAACTTAGAAACTATCAAGATAAATCGTTCGCTGCCCTCGGTCAAACTACGACAAAGGAGTTTGTACAGATTGTCATCATCATGAATAAATATAGATACGTTACGTTACCTCCTCCGTGGAAGTGTGCAGCAAGCAGTCAGGTTCAGATTACACAGAGAAGGAGCCGCCCACCGTACCACCCACCCCCATTCTAGAACTACTCATCCAAATGTTATAATTGTTGCAAATTGTTGACGGCTGGCCTGTGTGCCGTATGCAGATCGTTTTTTTTTTGGATTGGTTCGCATCTGCTCGCGCTATAAACATTCATTTTTAAAAAACTATATATATATTTTTTTTTCATTTTTTTTTTTCTGGTGGGGACAAAATTAGTCTTTACGAAAACTGGTGGGGACGCGTCCCCGGCGTAATCGACGCCTATGATTGGTACTCAGGTCCAGCTCTCTCAGATTAGAGGAGTTGGAGCTGAGAACTGAGGCCAAAGCTTCACAGCATCTCTCTGACAGCTGACAGCGATTCAGCCTTCAAACACAATATACAGAACAAGTTAGGAACTGCGATTAGTGTTTTATTTGAATTTTGTTACTAGACATTTTTTATTAGTTTAACTAAATGTCAATACAGTAGATCTTGAAAATATGACTCACTTAGAGGTCTGAACTAAAGATTCCACAAAACTCCTGAAAATGTCCCTAAAAAGACCCAGTTCTAAGAAAAAATCTGTTATTAAACTTTAAAGACCCCCTTACTTACTGACTACATGATTATGAGTAGAATAGGAATGTAATAAAACATACACCTTATACCAGCATTACCAACGGAATCTAACGTACAAATTTTACTGTCATCACAGTAATCACAGCAACACAAATAGAACTAGGACTGGAAGCAGTCACAGAAGGTATTCACAGCCCTGTGACCGCCCCAGGCCAGCCACTGCCCTTTTCCGACAATCAGCAGCAACACCTCGGTAGGGGTCAATGGCATTAGTGTCCCCAAGATATTCTGAGTGAATCCTAGTCATTGGTATAGAGCAAATTACGTTTATATGCATTTGGGACCATTGGTGCTTATTTATTCAAATTGACATTGTGAACACATTTTTAGAGCACACACACACACACACACACACACGCACACTAGGACAGTGGTTCCCAAACTTTTAACAGTCATGTACCCCCTGAGACACTCTAGATTTTCTAAAAAGTCACTTTGGCCTTTCCCCCCGATATTTTCTCAGCCATGTCCCAGCTCCGGGGACAATGAGGTCCTCCACAATAGTGTGAGGCTTGGCTGATTTAGCCACTCTATAACTGACCATGTAATACGATTCTAGCCCTGCCTTATTAATATCAATACATGATACTAGTTTTTAGAAAAGCCTGTGGCTTGTTTTTTCAAATGGTCATGTTTAATTTCTAAATGTCCGCGCAAGAGAGAAGGTTTCAAACTGTTATTAGATAGAACCTGTGCACATATGACAGACTGAGGCTGAGGGAAGTCCTTACTCCCAGTGCAAGTTAACCTCATAGTAATATAGACTCTGTTATATTTATATTACATTTCTTTGAGACCCCAATTTCCCTGTGCATTTGGTGTTTTCCTGGGTCATTACTGTTGATATTGGTGGCAGGTTGGTTGGCAGAACAAGTAGAGCTAGAGCTATCACCAGAACTGGTGATCATACCTGTATGACCGGAGCAGCTGGTCCCACAGTAGGCCTTTCGTAGTACCATTGCAATTTTCTGTTGCCACTCTGGGTGTGGGCGGAAGTTTATTTAACCATCTATCCATTATTAATTATTTTTTTCAAAAAGGTGAGGCGTGAAACAAGTTAACATGTCTGTGAGGAAGAGTATGTATAACAGGAATTTAGTTTTCCTTATATATTCGCGCTCAATTCAATTCAGCACAAATGTTTTTTAGAGCACATGCAAGCCTGCACGTGGCTCCAACCATTTTATAGCCTAAATGGTATTCTATGAACATTATCCATGACATATTATAAATTGTGCTAATATTATTCTGTTGGTGCAATTTATTTTGCATACCCCCTAGATCGATACACGTACCCCATAGTGAAACTAGGACATACAGAGAGTAGAACAAGGGCACAGATACACAAACACACACACACACAGACACTGGTTATAGCAGATTACATTTATGTGTGGTTTTGTGCCACCTGCTGGCGAAGTGTGTATTACACTTAAGGTCTCATCTCATCATCTCATCGTCCTCCGCTTATCCGGGGTCGGGTCGCGGGGGGAGCAGCTCAAGCAGGGGGCCCCAGACTTCCCTTTCCCGGGCCAAATTGACCAGCTCTGACGGAGGGATCCCGAGGCGTTCCCAGGCCAGTGTTGAGATATAATCTCTCCACCTAGTCCTGGGTCTTCCCCGAGGTCTCCTCCCCACTGGACGTGCCTGAAACACCTCCCAAGGGAGGCTCCCAGTGGGCATCCTTGCCAGATGCCCGAACCACCTCAGCTGACTACTTTCTAAGTAAAGGAGCAGCGGCTCTAATCCGAGTTCCTCACGGATGGCTGAGCTCCTCACCTTATCCTTAAGGGAGACGCCAGTCACCCTTCTGAGAAAACTCATCTCGGCCGCTTGTACCCGCGTTCTCGTCCTTTCGGTCATCACCCAACCCTCATGACCATAGGTGAGGATAGGAACCAAGATCGACCGGTAGATCGAGAGCTTTGCCTTGCGGCTCAGCTCTCTTTTCGTAACAACGGTGCGGTAAAGCGAACGCAATACCGCCCCCGCTGCTCCGATTCTCTGGCCAATCTCACGCTCCATAGTACCCTCACTCGCGAACAAGACCCCGAGGTACTTGAACTCCTTCACTTGGGCCAAGGACTCATTTCCTACCCGGGTAAGCAATCCACCGGTTTCCTGCTAAGAGTCATGGCCTCAGATTTAGCGGTGCTGATCCTCATCCCAGCCGCTTCACACTCGGCTGCAAGGCGATCCAGTGAGTGCTGAAGGTCACAGGCCGATGATCCAATGAGGACCACATCATCTGCAAAAAGCAGTGACGAGATCCTCAGACCACCGAACTGCAACCCCTCCCCACCACGACTACGCCTCGATATCCTGCCCATGTATATCACAAACAGGATTGGTGACAAGGCGCAGCCCTGGCGGAGACCAGCACCCACTGAGAACGAAACTGATTGGCTGCCGAGGACGCGAACACAGCTCTCGCTTTGGGAGTACAGAGATTGGATGGCCCTGAGGAGAGACCCCCTTACCCCATACTCCCGCAGCACCTCCCACAGTTTCTCCCGGGGGACCCGGTCATACGCCTTCTCCAGATCCACAAAACACATGTAGACCGGATGGGCATACTCCCAGGCCCCCTCCAGGATCCTTGCGAGAGTGAAGAGCTGGTCCGTAGTTCCACGTCCGGGGCGAAAACCGCATTGTTCCTCTTCAATCTGAGGTTCGAGGATCTAACCCTCCTTTCCAGCACCTTGGATTAGACTTTACCAGGGAGGCTGAGAAGTGTGATACCCCGGTAATTGGCACACACTCTCTGGTCCCCCTTTTTGAACAGGGGAATCTCCACCCCGGTTTGCCACTCCTTTGGCACTGTACCCGACTCCCACGCGATGTTGAATAGGCGTGTCAACCATGACAGCCCCTCAACACCCAGAGCCTTTAGCATTTTTGGCTGAATCTCATCAATCCCTGGGGCTTTGCCACTGCAGAGATGTTTGACTACCTCAGTGACCTCCACCAGGGAAATTGACGACGAAACACCATCAACCTCGAGCTCTGCCTTCAACATAGAGGGCGTGTTATTCGGATTCAGGAGTTCCACAAAGTGTTCCTTCCAACGTCCGACAACCTCCTCAGTTGAGGTCAACAGAGTCCCATCCTTACTGTACACAGCTTGGAACGTTCCCTGTTTCCCCCTCCTGAGGTGCCGGATAGTCTTCCAGAAACCTTTTGGTGCCGACCGAAAGTCCTTCTCCATGGCCTCTCCGAACTTCTCCCACACCCGCTGCTTAGCCTCCGACACGGCAGCAGCTGCAGCCCTTCGAGCCTGTCGGTACCCTGCAACCGAGTCAGGAGACCCCCAGGATATCAAGGAACGCCTCATTCTTCAATCGGACGGCTTCCCTTACCACCGGTGTCCACCACGGTGTCCGAGGGTTACCGCCCCTTGAGGAGCCTAAGACCCTGAGGCCACAGCTAGCCATCGCAGCTTCAGCAATGGAGGCTTTGAACACCGCCCACTCCGGCTCAATGCCCCCAACCTCCACAGGAATGCCAGAAAAACTCCGCCGGAGGTGTGAGTTGAAGATACCTAGGACGGGGGCCTCCTCCAGACGTTC
Source organism: Gadus morhua (assembly GCF_902167405.1). Classification (NCBI taxonomy): domain Eukaryota; kingdom Metazoa; phylum Chordata; class Actinopteri; order Gadiformes; family Gadidae; genus Gadus; species Gadus morhua. The sequence goes on from NC_044062.1 coordinate 28,224,392, forward strand.
CTAATTCACCCGCACTACTCGTTTGGGCTTACCAGGTCTATCCGGAAATTTCCCCCATTCCCTGATCCAACTCACCACCAGATGGTGGTCGGTTGACAGTTACGCCCCTCTTTTAACCCGAGTGTCCAAAACATGCAGCCTCAGATCAGATGACACGATCACGAAATCGATCATCGATCTTCGGCCTAGGGTACTCTGGTACCAGGTACACTTATGAGCACCCTTATGTTCGAACATGGTGTTCGTTATGGATAATCCATGACTAGCACAGAAGTCCAATAACAAACGACCGCTCGGGTTTAGATCAGGGAGGCCGTTCCTCCCCACCACGCCTCTCCAGGTGTCTCCATCTTTGCCCACGTGGGCGTTGAAGTCTTCCAGCAGAACAACGGAGTCCCCTACTGGAGCCCCATACAGGACTCCATTCAGGGTCTCCAAGAAGGCCGGGTACTCTGAACTGCTGTTTGGTGCATACGCACAAACAACAGTCAGAGTTTTTGTCCCCCTACAACCCTTAGGCGCAGGGAGGCGACCCTCTCATCTACCGGGGTAAACTCCAACACTGCGGCGCTCAGCCGGGGATTTATGAGTATCCCCACACCCGCCCGGCGCCTCACGCCCTCGGCAACTCCGGAGAAGAATAGAGTCCAACCCTTATCCAGGAGTACGGTACCAGAGCTGAGACTGTGCGTGGAGGTAAGCCCCACCAGATCTAACTGATAGCGCTCCACCTCCCCCACAGCGAGGTGACGTTCAACGTCCCCAGAGCCAGCTTCTGCCGCCCGGGTCTGGTCCGTCGAGACCCCTGAACCTTCGCTGCCACCCATGTGGCTGCGCACCCGACCCCAACGGGTCTTCCCACAGGTGGTCGGCCCATGGGATGAAGAGAGGGGGGGTGCCACGTAGTTTGTTCAGGCTGTGCCCGACCGGGCTCCGTGGCAAACCCGGCCACCAGGCGCTCGCCATCGAGCCCTCCGTCTGGGCCTGGCTCCAGACGGGGGCCCCGGGCTTCCTCCGGGCCGGGTCACATTTCCTCTTTTCCGTTATTCATGGAGTTTTTGAACCATTCTTAGTCTGGCCCCTCACCTGAGACCACTCTGCCATGAGAGACCCTACCAGGAGCACAAGGCTCCAGACAACACAGCCCTCAGGTTCACAGGGACACGCAAACCTCTGGTGTCCTCTATGTTCCAGCCTCCTTCTTCCGAGGACTTGCGATGGAAATGGAGAATTAGTGATTAACTTAGCGTATCTTCAAATTGGCGCTGTGACCGCATCTATTTTAGCTATCAACCCACAATTTGTAACACTTTTTAAAGGGGGTGGCGTCTATGTCCCCACGCAGTTTCCAGTGCCTGATCACTTCTCAAGTGGAATTGTGATTGGGAGAACATTGCAAAATGTTATTTTTGCATAAGTCTGCCATCTTTTAGTCTTTCGAAAATCACGTAACATTTTTTTATCAGACATGCCCATGCATTGAGCATGTGTGCACAATTTTGGGTCACTTGAAAAATATTGAGAATTTTAAGAGGATTTTTTTTAATTCTTCAAAAATGTCACCGCACAGCAAAATCCATCCTGGGGCCTAAAAAAAAAAGTTTGGTTCCTGTTGGTTGTCAGTTGAGGACATGGGTAGGTAGGGAATTTATTAGGGGTCCAAACCAACAGGTTGGATCCCTATTGTTTTTGTAGTGATTGTTATTCCTATACTTACCTCCCTAAAAGTGGGACCACAGCCCAAACCGTAAATGGTGCACACACGCCAATTGCATGACTAGATCCAGGTACGTGAGGTGACCGCAGACGACTAAATCCAGACATGCCGGCCACTAGGTGGCGCTATACCAAGGAATATGCGTTTGGGGCTATAACTCCCACACCGAACCTTCCACAGTCCAAAACGTTAGACACACAGATTCACTGGAGTCTGCTGCACCCTTTCTACTCTGCCTCCAACAAAGGCGGTCGCATCTCTCTCTGCTCCCTCTGCTCGCTCCCGGCCCTTATCTCTCCCCTGCTCTTTGTCTCTGTCTCTGTCCTGTGCTGCCTCTTCTCTGCATTCTACCCGAAACCTAAATTATGGATCTGATCGGCTGGTCTCTCAACGCTATTGATCAAATTTTCTCGACGAGAAAACAGGGCCAAGGAGAGCCCGCCTGCCCTGACGGAACGTTCGCAGCGGGATACATGATGGACTCCTGGAAGGAGTGGAGGCCCTTGTGTCTTGCCATACTTTCCGTCGAGGATGTTGAAGACGTCTACATAATTGGGATGATGATAACAGGATTCCTGCTGTTCGGAGGTTGCGGGTTCCTGTTCTATCGCAAAGTTAGTATGGTGATGGCAGCATATTCGGCTTTTGAGAAGCTGCCCGCCATTGTTGGATTGCAAAGTTGGCTGTGTTCTCGTCACCAGCATCAGACGGGAGAGACACTGTTGAGTCCATTGGAGATGGAGTCCTTGAGCTCACACACACATGCACATAAGACAGATTACACACACACCCCCTGGACTCACCGCCTACTGGACTCCCTCCCCCTCCCCTTCCCTTGTTGCAGCACAGTATGCCGCGAGTGATGTGATGCGCCTGTTGGCTGCGTCCGCCTCCCGGTGTCTGAGTTGTGACACCTCCCCTCCCCAACTCCCTTCCCCCTCCCATATGGGTTTGTGATGTTTTTTGATGTGATGCTTATGTGTTGAGGTGTTTTTTTTGCTAATCCCTACACTGTGCCCCCCTTTACGGAAGAGGATTAGGGCCACACATGTAAAAAAAAATTAAGTTCTGACTTTATTCTCAGAATTCTGAGAATAAAGTCAGAACTCTGACTTTAATCTCAGAATTCTGAGAATAAAGTCAGAATTCTGACATTAATCTCAGAATTCTGACATTAATCTCAGAATTCTGAGATAAAAAGTCAGAATTCTGACTTTAATCTCAGAATTCTGACTTTTTTCTCAGAATTCTGAGATTAAAGTCAGAATTCTGACATTAATCTCAGAATTCTGAGAAAAAAGTCAGAATTCTGACTTTAAAGTCAGAACTACGGGTATCTGTAAGGACCAACCTCCGTGGGAGAGCCACTTTGCTTTATGCAGTAGGAGGAAACCTATGGAAAGCCAAGAAGGCCACAATCCGGCCCTAGAATGGCGCGGTAAAAGTGCACGTCCCATAGCCAACTCACCAAGCTCACCAAGTCCAGTATTCAGAATTCAAAGCATTTATTCACAAATACGTTCTATTTTTTTGACAAGCGGAGCCGACAGTCCTGTGCATGTATGCAAATTAGCCATGTGCGCGAAACAGAAGATAGACGCAATGTATAGAACTGATTGTTGTGCATTGTTGTGGATATGTAGGCTGGTTAGTTGTGGTTGTTTGTGGTTTTAGTGAAACAGCTTTGCCTTGGAGTTGGAGAAGTTGGAGTGATTGTGTGAATGTGCGAGAGAGAGCGCACCTGCCGTGGTGATGTTGGGCTTATTGTGGGCTTATATGTGGTATCTGTCTGATCGTATTAGCTGTAGATGGATGGTTAAATAATGTCACAAGAACGATCATACTGCAGGCTCTCATTTGCAAATGCACTGATTGTGTGCCCGTCTCCGATATGCTATATACCTGGCATTTATTCAGTTCATGTTCTTCTGAGTGCGCAAGAACGGTGCCAATTATTGTCGTGTTTGCATTGTAATGCACAACTTTGCCCCTCCCTGTTATAAAATAACGTAGCTGTAGCTCTAGTCTCGACAATGCGTTACTTTAGTCTGGTATTTCTCTTCACTGATTGGTTAGACAGCCTTCAAACTTAGTGGTCAAGCAAAGAAGAGGGAGGGCTCGTTCAGCATACCTAATATCCGGAGTGATTAACTAATAGCCGGAGTGAATAACTAATAGCTGGAGTGAATGACTAATAGCCGCGGCTATTAGTCATTCAAAACCGTATTCCGTAACCGAATTCTTGCCAAACCGCACGGAATCCGTGCGGTTTTGCACTTTTACCGCGCCATTCTAGGGCCGGATTGTGGCCTTCTTGGCTTTCCATAGGTTTCCTCCTACTGCATAAAGCAAAGTGTCTCTCCCACGGAGGTTGGTCCTTACAGATACCCGTAGTTCTGACTTTAAAGTCAGAATTCTGACTTTTTTCTCAGAATTCTGAGATTAAAGTCAGAATTCTGAGATTAATGTCAGAATTCTGACTTTTTTCTCAGAATTCTGAGATTAATGTCAGAATTCTGACTTTAATCTCAGAATTCTGAGAAAAAAGTCAGAATTCTGAGATTAAAGTCAGAATTCTGACTTTTTTCTCGGAATTCTGAGATTTATGTCAGAATTCTGACTTTTTATCTCAGAATTCTGAGATTAATGTCAGAATTCTGACTTTATTCTCAGAATTCTGAGATTAAAGTCAGAATTCTGACTCTTTTCTCAGAATTCTGAGAATAAAGTCAGAACTGAATTTTTTTTTACATGTGTGGCCCTAATCCTCTTCCGTACCCCTTAAAGGAGCATAGTTTGGGGTATGACAATTTTTTTTTTCCCTCGTTACCCTCTTGTTTAGCTTTTTAAACTTTCTTATCTAACGCGGGCCGCATGGTTCTTGTTGAACAAGCGCCTGACAGTCTCTCCGTCCTGTCTCCCCACACTGACTTTTATGTTTCTTGGACGGAATGTAACTGGTAATTTCGTTGCTCTGTAACATGTGCAATGACAACAATAAAATTCTATTCTATTCTATCTTTTGGCATAGGCCACGCCCATTTGCGTCTATAATTTGTTATCGCAAAATCGCGAAAACCGCTAAACTGCTTTTTCCCTACTCCCACATTTCTTGCCCGATCGACACAAAACTTTGCACACGACATCTTCAGACATACACGAAAATAAATCGTCAAAAACTATTTTGATCCGACCGTCGATGACGAAACGGTAGCGTTTTGAGTATTTGTTTATTAGCTACGTTACACTTGGAAAAACATAAATCCCCAATAATCCAAAATTAGACATCGGATCGAGTCCAAATTTTACACACATGTTGGTGCTACCCTTAATGTCGTTCGAAAAAAAATCGGAAAATTTCGCCATTCGGGGGCGCAATAAACGAGGAAATTGTATATGGAATAGGAATGTTCTGAAAACGCGTTTGGGAATATAACTCCCACACCGAACCTCCCACAATCAAAACCTTTATATCCACAGGTTCACGGTAGCGTTTTGAACACATGCTTCGCGTTGTGCCGGCGAAATGCACATTTCTTGGACCCCTGCATAACGGCTTGCAGTTCTAGTTTTATTTTATTTTTTCCAGCGGCAGCGAATGATAAGTAGGTTTTTTTCATTCAAAAACGAGAGAATGTGCTCATCCTTGTACAGAATGAAGAGGTGCTGTACAAAAACGTAATTATAGTTTGCAGTTTTTTTTCTTCCAAGATCATAAAATAATTTGGGTCGCACATAAATTGACAGGGTCGTCGGAAACCGGAACTGAATTTTTTTTTTTTTTAAGCCTGAAGGACATCATGGGTCCAAAGGCAGAAATGTTCAGCATGAAAAAAAGGGAATGTACACCAAGTTAAACACTCATGCCATGATGAGTGTTTAACTAAGGCAGGATGTTATAGCGCCCACTAGGGGAATTTCGGGACCAAATCATTGGCTGGAGGAGAGCCGTGCAACAGACAGGCTGTGGCTTCTTTAAAGGTGCCACACTGCTGACATGACTCCTCAACAGGTAGTTCTCATGTGCTAGCTCTCGCATGCACATGAACCTAATTGGCAACTGTTGTTGCTATCATTTGAAACACTGCATGGATCGGATCATAATTTTTTCTCGCCTCCGATATCAGATCCAGCGTACTGCGCCAATATTCGGATCCGATGCCGATGCCGTTGATCGGAACATCCCTATTTCAAAACATTTGAAAAACGTGCTTAAATGTAGTGAATCTGTTTGAATGAATGGACGAAGATGCCTAGTAAGTGACCAAGAACATTTTATGATGTTATAGCGCCCACTAGGGCAATTCCGGGACCAAATCATTGGCTGTCTGCCTACCATAGACTCGCACTACGACACCAGAATTTCCAGGAAAGCTAGAAAGATCATCTCTGACCCCTCTCATCCAGCACACCACTTATTCACACTCTTACCATCAGGGAAGAGGTACAGAAGCATCACAACTAAAACATCACGCTTTAGGGATAGTACCTATCTACAAGCTATACCCCACCTGAACATGCATTAAGCACTTTACGGTCTTATGGTCTGCCTCACTTTGCATTTTTTGCACTACTGTACTGTACTTTACTGCTGCAATTCTCTGCAAACCATGCAGTGTGTTTTTTATGCGTGTTAAGTGTTGTACTCCTTGTTATTTATGTGCCGTTTTTGGCTTTTTGTCTTGTTATGTTGTTTTGTTATTGTTGCTGTGTGATACATGTGAGCATACCAAAACAAATTCCTATCAACTGTATTTTCTATATTGTTGAAATGGCTATGATAAACTTGATACTTGCAGGGCTCTCAAGTCTCATGCATTCGGCGTGAGACACACGCAATTCAACCCATGCACATGCTCACACGCCACACTTCGTAATTCTCACCCAGCGAAATTACCAGGATAGTGCCCATCAATTTGGGCTGCTATTTAACAGTGGAACAGGTAAGAATCAAATGGGTTTCCCGTACGTAGGGTAACCAGACGTCCTCTTTTGCCCGGACATACCCTCTTTGTGAGACACTTTTAAAAAAATGTGTGGCGGAATTTCAAAATCGTCCTGGATTTTATTAAAGCCTTATACATGTTCACATTGAATTTGCGTTGCGTTTCTCTGGGTCGTTCACAAACTAGTTGGGCTACGCCCTCCCCTACTCAGTTCTGTTCGCTTTGCATTGGTGGAAGTGAGTAGGGGGAGTGGTTAAGTAGAGCCTTCAGATTGGACGGTTTGACTTACTTAGTTACGTCGTTTTTTGTATTAATGTTTTAAAGGGACAAACATTAACAAATTTCTCCTACAGGGGATTAATACAGTTCTATCTATTGAACATAAAGAAACACTTGGTCATCCTTTACACACTTTACCACAGCATTGGTTTACTGAATGCCACAGATATATTTTAAGCATTGGACTGAATGCCACATAAATATATAATTATGTTTTTGCACGTTTGCAACGTTTAAAAGTTCAGGGAAAAGTATATGCCTCTACTGGTGTTGCTCAAACCAATAGCCTTTTGAGCCAGTGTTGTTTCTGAATATTAGTAATAAGGGCCAATAATGCTTACTTTCATACATTAACCATTCACCATGTCTGTGGACACATTTGTATGCAGTCACATGTTAATATACCCCCCGCAGACAAAATCCCCCTCTGAACTCAGTTCAAAACTTGAGAGCCCTGTACTTGATACTTGGAGACCTGAGTTACCGGGATACATACATGTCTGAGGTATTGAAAACTTTTTTGGACTTAGGGGCTTAGCTACAAGTATTTGTCTTAAAAATAATAATAAAATCCATTACAAACCAGGTATCCACAGATACTCTGAATACCTCATGAGATTGAGTCCTTGTGTTCGATAAGATGAGTGGTAATGGCGCTGCGAAAATAATAATAGAATATATGGAAGCACTTTGCTCATGTTTGCCAATAAGCTATCTTAAAACATCTCACTAAAGATAAGTTGAATGGCCTTAATAAATTGAAAAAAATTGAAAAGTGTTCAAAAGTCTAAAAGAAGAAAACAATGTAAACATGCACACCATTTAATTAATGTCAAATGGTTGTAAACATATGAAGTTTAGAGTTAAACAAATACCCAAAGTGATAAACTTTGAATGCATTTGAGATAATATATAGAATAGCTGAGCGGTTAGAGCTGATAGTTTGAAATGGTTGAATCAAGTGTTTGCGCGCGTGCGTGTGCATGTGCATGTGTGTGTGTGTCATCTCTTGTAGTAACCAGGAAAAGTGTTATTGACGTTATTCTTTCACATCTAGTTAATTGAGATACACTCACAAAATGATAAGGCTTGTACGGTTGGACTCCTTGGAGTGTCTTTCTGATGGCATATTGTTTGAGTAGATAGCATGACATGAAAAAAATATTGTTTATGGTGGCATTGAGCTTCTACGGGGAGTACATTGGATATGTAAGAAGCAGCTAGACTCTGGCCATATAAACGGAGGTCCCCACACACAAACGGCCGATATGTAATAATCACATTTCCGATCTACTGACGTCCACGAGGTCCGAAATGGTACCTTTTTTGATCGACAAGCTTGTGGCGATCACAACAGCTTTGATCCACTCTAGCCCAAGGTGGAGCGTGTGACGTGACCGCGTGATTGCGTGATAGCGCTCGGCAACAGCCGAGGACAGCCGTGCAACAGATAGGCTGTTTCTTCTTTAAAGGTGCCACACTGCTGACATGACTGTTCAACAGGTAGTTCTCATGTGCTAGCTCTCGCATGCACATGAACCTAATTGGCAACTGTTGTTGCTATCATTTGAAACGCTGCGCGGATCGGATCATATTATTTTCTCCCCTCCAATATCCGATCCAGCGCACTGGGCCAATATTCGGATCCGATGCCGATGCCATGGATCGGATCGGGACATCCCTATTTCAAAACATTTGAATACGTGCTTAAATCTAGTGAATCTGTTCAAATGAATGGACACAGATGCCTAGTAAGTGAACAAGGACATTTTCACGCCTAATAAAGGGCAGTGACCAAATTAGTTTGGGTGCCACCAAATGAAAAAGTTGCAGGTACCAGTGTCACCAATAGAAAATGTGTCTTTAGCCCTGAGAGGGCATATTTTACTTATTTATTTAGACCTGTTAACGTTCTGGAGATAAATATGTTCGATTTCCTCTGATGTGGAACGTGGTGTTACTGTTTGACCATTGAGTAAAACTGACCTGAGAGTTTCCAGTGTACAGTGTGGACTCCCCAGTCCAGCAAAGAGCAGCTTCACTCCTGAATCCTGCAGATCATTGTTACTCAGGTCCAGCTCTCTCAGACTAGAGGAGTTGGAGCTGAGAACTAAGGACAGAGCTTCACAGCATCTCTTTGACAGATGACATCCATTCAGCCTATACACAAAATAAACAGAAAATGTTAGAAACTGTCATTAGTTCTTTATTTGATATGTGTTACTAGCAGTGGCGGCTCGTCCATAAAGGGCGCTGGGGCGCCTCCCTTCCCTCCTTTCCTGTAATATTTTAATTTTTTATGCATATACCGTAATTTTCGGACTATAAGCTGCGCCTTTTTCCCCATTTTGCGATTCTGCGGCTTATATAACAGTGCGGCTAATCTTTGGATTTTATAGCTAACGGCCACTAGGGGGCCTCCTAAATCTATGGATTTTTAAGCGGCGGGCTCCAATGCGGCTTATATATGTAAACATCATTCAATTTAGCTGCTGCGGCATATACTCCGGTGCGACTTATAGTGCGGAAAATACGGTATGTATATATATAATAATAATCTTTCTCTATTTGAAAACTAATCAGTGTTATTTACATGCTAATAATGATTCAACTTTAGAATGTTTTTAAAATTCTCCAGAATGATATTTGCGTTCAATTTCACGTTCAACATTTATTGTTTGGGTGTAGTAGCCAATAGGCTGTCTTTCCGGGGCTCCAGTTTGCTCAGCATTACCTTGAATTAAAGACAATGGTTAATGGTTACGCCCCGGTTGCTGTGCAAAAAAATACATATTTCACCAATCAGCGTCGTCGAATTTCATGGTTTGGGGCTCTGAAAATATCGCCTGTAGTATGGGTTCTCCATTGGTTCCGAGAGGGCTCGCCCCAACGCGTCACGTACTACTTTCCAGATTGTGACTGTACCGGCAATTTCGTTGTGTCTTTGAAAGAAGTTCCTTTTGGTCGGCGATCAAATTCAGACAAATTGGCATTAAAACAATCAGGACCTCCAGGACCAAATGTAATATTTATACAGCTTTTTACAAAGGGGAGGATGTCATACACCCGAGGATAACCCTAACCTTAACAAATTGGTACGAGAGAAAAAGCTGTGTAGCAGGCTGTGAAGTAGCTAACACAGTGTTCTGCTCCCCCTGCCTCCTCTTCCACCCTGACGGCCACCCGGCCGACAGCACTGAATGGGTCACCTTAATCATTATCAGTAAAATAGCCCTATCGGAGATTTTTTTCGGGAGCCACCATTGGTTACTACACATGATTTATTTGTTTAACGCAATGTCAATACAGTAGTTCTTCAAAATATGTCTTACTTAGAGGTCTGATAACTAAAGATTAAACCAAATCTTCAGAAGATTGCCCTAAAGACCTAGTTTGAAGGAGAAGCTGTTATTAAACTCTACTCAACCATTCTAAAGTTGACCTTACGGTCTGATTCCATGATAATGAGTAGAATGGGAATGAAATAAAACATACACCTTATACAATCATTAAAAAACTGAATCCAAAGTACACGTTTTATTGTCTAAATAGAATGAGATTGAGGTCTTGTGTTTGATAAGATGAGTGGTAATGGAGCTGTGATGCATGCAAACTGCCAAGGTTTTGTTCAGTGCTGGGAGTTCATTTGCTGCTGTATTGCGGCACTGGTGTGATCGCGCTATTGGGAAACACGACCCAGTTCCAATGAAGACACACTACACACTGCTTTGAACAGACAACTAAAATAGTGTTTTGTACATTGTGCAAAGTGTAAATTTAATTGCACCACAGCACCTGAACTATTTAAGGGCACACAAAGAAATGCACTATTCTGGATGATGCAAGAAAATATAAATAAATCCTAATTGGAATAAATTAACCAATTTGCAGCCGGTTATTATTAGTAGGTATTTGGAGGAGGAGGATGAAAGAGTTGGTTCGTGATGAAAGAGATTTCGAGGCACTGGCTGCAAGGGCGTCAGTTTGTTTTTAGAAGTGGTGGGGACAATAACCATAAGCTTGAGTGTGGTCTGAAAAGTGCTGGGTACCCTTATATAAGCTATTCATCCATTCAACGCTGCATTACAATATGCTCTACAGTGCATTGTCAGATGTTGAAATTATTCGAATATTCGAATACTGGTTCGGAAAATTAGTATTTGAAGCTTAAATCAGTATTCAGAGCTTTTTTCCACGTAGGTGACTTTACCAGAGCGAGGGAGGCAAACTATAAGAGTCAGCGACACCAAGCAGAGAAGCGAGAGAGGTGGAGGAAGAATAGATATCTTGTTTCCCTTTACTTTATAACACAACATTAGCGGGATCTCTGGAGGAAAAGTAATACTTAAAACCTTAGCTTAGTTGTTTGTTTACGTTCGCTGTACAGCGCCGCGCCAAGCTGTGACTGGCTTGCTGCAGAGCGTGAGCGTCTTGGGAATACCCGGTCAATATAATGGATATAATATGGACACATAAGACAATCAATATTCGGTATTTGATATGGATTTATTGTACAAATTCCCTGAAAAGATGCACGTTCCAGGATGAATTGAAAAGCTCCCGTAAGGGCTGAGATTACAGAGAACAGCTGATTTGGAACGGAGCAAAGGCTGTTCGCTTTCACGGGGAAAAACTAAGGAACTTCAACCTACTTAGGCCTACTAATTAACGTTCAAAAGCTATTAAATCTTCAACAAAATATGCAGATACTGTCAAAATCGCTTCCAGGGAGTATATAAGGGTTATTAATGTTGTTTTTGATGGTGTTTTTTTCTGGAACGAGTATTCGAATATTCGCTCGGAAAAACCAACGAGTAGGCCTATTCGAAGCCTGAAAAATGGCATTCGGGCCAGCCCTATGAAGATCCTATTCGAACAATAAAAGTTGAAAACCACAGTTTGTGTTTTGGCTTGTTTTGCAAAACAGCGTTGGAAACACCAGGGTATTGGCTCGGGATATGTAGGCCTAATACTAATACACACAGGACAAAAAACAGTGTTGGCAATTTAACACTTATCTTGACATCAACAGAGTTTACCAGACAAACAATGCCAGACTGTAAAGGGGGTACGAAATGAAACGAGGTACTGAGCATCAGCCTTTTGAAGACGAGCAAGGGCTGCTGGTAGCATATGTTATGCTGCATTAAAAAAAGAAGAAATACAAGCACCGAGAGGAGAATTGCATCTGCCAAATCCTGACCACCAGTAAACACTTGCGAAGGACCAATGTAGACTTCACTCGTTACAACATCATAAGAAAATTGTCCGCAAATAAAATCCCCTTCAGTTTAGGATAATCACACAGGTTATGCGAGAACATATTTATGTCAGGATAGGCCTACCAGGCTCCAAGTCGTCACATATCTCAATCAGACAAAACCAACTATAACCACATTGGCATAGCAATCGCACCGTGTGTAGCTGCTACTAGCTGCAATCTATATATAGGCCTACAATGCATACTAACTGGAGCACCAACCAGAATCAGATCACAATCGCTTGGGACCGTTGGTAACCTTTGGCCAGGTCATCACGATTCACGAGCAAACAGAACCTGCAGCAAAGTTTACGTAAACCAATTTCTTACCTTATGTGGCCCTCCACATGCAGGCTAGATGACGTATCCATATCGCTATTATCCAGCGTCACAATCATGCTTTTTATAGGAAGCAAAAGGACCGGCTATTTTCTGTATAAAAATGACAATTTTGGCTGTCTGTCTTGAAACTTCTCCAGTGCGTTCACACCAAACGCAACGGGACGACAAGATCCCATACAAAGTGAACGTATAGACGCGTATCGGGCGAATATTTTTGATTTGTCGCGCCACACTTTCGCCGTGCACAGGCAAGCGCGTTCACGAGGATTTGTGGCGCTAAAATTTTCAACTTTGACACGAATTTCGCGTGATGACAGCCAATCAGCGTTCAACAGCGTGGCCACTGAGTGACATGTGTAACGTAACAGCCAATCAGCGTTCAACCGTCAAACTCAGCGCAGTGCAGTCCGGGGTGTACTGCAGCATGGAGGAGAAAGTGATTGTTGCCGTTTGCGGCTCTCGGAGCTCTATATATAATAGTATATAATATAATATAATTGTATACATAATATCACGACCAAAAGCTCTGTGTGCCTCCGGATGGCCGTAGGGCAGGGATCTCATAGGGATTGGGCTTCTCGGGAGTCGGGGTTTGTTTACCGGCGTTGCCATGGTTTCCGGTCTTGCGTGTTCCAACGGTTTATTAGGTAGGCCTATCTAATAAATGATGTCTTCGAGCGCGCCTATCGCATGATTTTAGACTCGACGATTTCGGTTGAGTATGTGGGGATTTTAATTTTTTTTTTTTTTTTACACATTTTTAAAACTGGTGGGGACAAAATTCGTATTTCAAATAGTGGGGGGGACATGTCCCCCCCGTCCCCCCCGTAATCGACGCCTATGACTGGCTGTAAAAACTAAGACCCCCTATGCAATCAAAACATTCGACAAATTTTTCAAAGTGAGTGAATCTATTCAAATGAATGGACACAGATGAATGGTACTTGACGAAGGACATTTTCACGTCTAATAAAGCGGTGCGACCAAATTGCTAGGGTGCCAAATGAAAAAGTTAGTGGCACCAGTACCACCAGTATAGAATGCGTCTTGAGCCCTGATAGGACACATTTAACTTATTTAGACCTTTCTCAATGTTAATCTGTGAACTTGTGGTGTAACTGTTTGACCATTGAGTGAAACTGACCTGAGAGTTTCCAGTGTACAGTGTGGACTCCCCAGTCCAGAAGAGAGCAGCTCCAGTCCTGAATCCTGCAGATTATTGGTACTCAGGTCCAGCTCTCTCAGACTAGAGGAATTGGAGCTGAGAACTGAGGCCAGAACCTCACAGCATCTCTCTGACAGATGACAGCCATTCAGCCTTCACATAAAATAAACAGAACATGTTAGAAACTGTGATTAAAATTACTTACATGTTGACCACTGGTGCTCTCTTTTTTTCACTTAGTCAATCCTTTTTTTTTTTAATGATAAATACCTTCTCCCCAAAAGCTCACATTTCCTCTTAACAATTTGGTACGTCCTCCTTGGGAATTAGACAAAACTTTACTGGCTGATAGCTCATTTTGTGATTCGATAAACAAAGATATTGAGAACTTTTTAGCATTTAATAAAATAATATAACATCTCCCTCACGGCTTTGGGAGACACTGAAGGTTGTGATCAGAGGTGAGATTATATCATATTCAGCAACAATCAATAAGAAGACTTGAACAAGACCAGCTTATTAAATCAATAAACACAGTAGACTCGCAGTACTCTACGTCTCCATCCCCTGAACTCTATAAAAAAAATCTTGACCTCGAAACTCAATACAACTTGTTGTCAACAGGTAAGACTGATTTTTTTGGTTAAATCACTTGGATATGCCTATGAACATGGAGGAAAGGCTGGCCGCCTGTTAGCACACCAACTTAAGTCCCAATCGGTTGCTCAACAAATCTCAAATAAGGAAACCAAACAGCAAACGCACTACTGACCTGGGAGAGATTAATGAAACATTCTACTCTTAGCATTCTAATGAGACATTCTAAAAAAAAATTCTAACCTTTAAACATCAGACGTGCCAGTGATATTTCTGATATGTAACATTTATTTTGCAATCTTGGGGCTCCTTCCATAAATGAAACGCATAAAACAAAGACCGAACTCCCATTACAGTAGTCTGAAAATATTAACGCGTTAATGGCAATGCAAATTGGAGACACCTGCCCCGACGGCTACCCGATAATACTTTTTCTAAGAAACTATCCCCAATTCTACTTGAAATGTTTATGGATTCTTTGTCCCTTGGGTCACTACCACAAACACTCATTGAGGCATTGATTATTCTCCTGCTTAAGCCAGGTAAAGATAACTCAGGTAAAGATGGGTCGGGTTCATACCGACTAGAGATGCGCGGATGGGCTATTATTTCATCCGCAACCGCATCACAAAACGCTTGATCCGCCCGCCATCCATCCGCAACAATTCTTTTGACCAATTTTCAAAACCGCACCTACGGAAGAGGATTAGGGCCACACATGTAAAAAAAAATTAAGTTCTGACTTTATTCTCAGAATTCTGAGAAAAAAGTCAGAATTCTGACTTTAATCTCAGAATTCTGAGAATAAAGTCAGAATTCTGACATTAATCTCAGAATTCTGACATTAATCTCAGAATTCTGAGATAAAAAGTCAGAATTCTGACATTAATCTCAGAATTCTGAGATTAAAGTCAGAATTCTGACTTTAATCTCAGAATTCTGAGATAAAAAGTCAGAATTCTGACATTAATCTCAGAGTGTCTCTCCCACGGAGGTTGGTCCTTACAGATACCCGTAGTTCTGACTTTAAAGTCAGAATTCTGACTTTAATCTCAGAATTCTGAGAAAAAAAGTCAGAATTCTGACATTAATCTCAGAATTCTGAGAAAAAAGTCAGAATTCTGACTTTAAAGTCAGAACTACGGGTATCTGTAAGGACCAACCTCCGTGGGAGAGACACTTTGCTTTATGCAGTAGGAGGAAACCTATGGAAGTCCAAGAAAGCCACAATCCGGCCCTAGAATGGCGCGGTAAAAGTGCACGTCCCATAGCCAACTCACCAAGCTCACCAAGTCCAGTATTCAGAATTCAAAGCATTTATTCACAAATACGTTCTATTTTTTTGACAAGCGGAGCCGACAGTCCTGTGCAAGTATGCACATTAGCCATGTGCGCCAAACAGAAGATAGACGCAATGTATAGAACTGATTGTTGTGCATTGTTGTGGATATGTAGGCTGGTTAGTTGTGGTTGTTTGTGGTCTTAGTGAAACAGCTTTGCCTTGGAGTTGGAGAAGTTGGAGTGATTGTGTGAATGTGCGAGAGAGAGGGCACCTGCCCTGGTGATGTTGGGCTTGTTGTTGGCTTATATGTGATCAATGATGTATCTGTCTGATCGTATTAGCTGTAGATGGATGGTTAAATAATGTCACAAGAACGGTCATACTGCAGGCTCTTATTTGCAAATGCACTGATTGTGTGCCTGTCTCCGATATGCTATATACCTGGCATTTATTCAGTTCATGTTCTTCTGAGTGCGCAAGAACTGTGCCAATTATTGTCGTGTTTGCATTGTAATGCACAACTTTGCCCCTCCCTGTTATAAAATAACGTGCATCCCAACAACTTTAGCCAATGCAGGCTCCTATTGCTATACCAGTGTGTTTAACGTGTGTGCGTGTGTGTGTCTGTGTGTGTGTGTGTTGTCATGTAGGCTATAGATATAGATTTATTGTCTTGGCTTGCTTGCATCCATGAAATATTGTAATGTTATGGCCTAGCTGGCTACTGCATATCGAGAACAATCTGGGGATGAGGGCATCCCCGAATATTGACGGGTATTTCGAACACTGCCATCTCAATATATAGCCTAACATATACAAATATATCAGTGTACTAGACACAAATGTATTTTCCACTAGCTAGTGGTGGTCATTACATTGTAGTGAAACTAGTAAAGACAACACAGCTTTATGTTACGGCGAAACATGGAGGCACTGCAGCTCTAGTCTCGACAATGCGTTACTTTAGTCTGGTATTTCTCTTCACTGATTGGTTAGACAGCCTTCAAACTTAGTGGTCAAGCAAAGAAGAGGGAGGGCTCGTTCTGCATACCTAATATCCGGAGTGAATAACTAATAGCCGGAGTTAATAACTAATAGCCGGAGTGAATGACTGATAGCCGCGGCTATTAGTCATTCAAAACCGTACAGAATTCTTGCCAAACCGCACAGGTTTTGCACTTTTACCGCGCCATTCTAGGGCCGGATTGTGGTTTTTCCATAGGTTTCCTCCTACTGCATAAAGCAAAGTGTCTCTCCCACGGAGGTTGGTCCTTACAGATACCCGTAGTTCTGACTTTAAAGTCAGAATTCTGACTTTTTTCTCAGAATTCTGAGATTAATGTCAGAATTCTGACTTTAATCTCAGAATTCTGAGAAAAAAGTCAGAATTCTGAGATTAAAGTCAGAATTCTGACTTTTTTTCTCAGAATTCTGAGATTAATGTCAGAATTCTGACTTTATTCTCAGAATTCTGAGATTAAAGTCAGAATTCTGACTTTTTTCTCAGAATTCTGAGAATAAAGTCAGAACTTAATTTTTTTTTTACATGTGTGGCCCTAATCCTCTTCCGTACGCACCCGCCCGCCATCCGCCTGTTGTTTTTAGGTATATGCGCTGCTGACGCGAGGCTAGAAAGTTCTTGCCTGTTCTTGAAAGGAGACTGATCCAATGCCGCAAAGATATTTAAAGGATAAAGTCCCTAGTATGAAAGCCTATTGGCTATGTTGTAGCCTATCCCCAGAATATTATCAGTGAAGTGACGTCTGTCTCCGATCGATGCACAGGGAGAAACTTTAAAATAGCCAAGCACATCGGCAAACCTGACCTTACCATAGGCTAGTAGGCCTACACTTTTTTATCATTGTAATAAAACGCAATTTGGTACACCATTTTAATATGGTAATGTAGCCTACTGTGTTGTTTTTTTTGCAAAATGAAAGATAGCCTTTTAAGGAAACGCCGACTCGAGCCTATTAATTCCGAAATTTCACCGCATTGAAGGCTATATAGGCTACTGTAACAAGCCCAAGACTTGCCTGCTTGCCTTGCAAATCAAAGTTTTCCGACTATTTTTCTTACCTTCTTTCTTAGGTGTTGATGTTACTGAGCTAGAAGTTTAACTTGTTCTGCACATCTCGCGCTGCCAATGCCTGATGTCACTTCAGAGTCAAATCACTCCATCATCTCTTTGAAATTCCATATTCCACGAGTGGTAGGCTACAATGACTGGCTGTTTTAAAATATAACTTATACGAAACAAAATAACCCAGGCAGTTTCATCTACGAGACGTTAAAGCTTCTTCCAATACTGACAGCTGTCTCATAACTTGCAGGTTTGTGGAGACGCGACATGGGACGGATCGTCAGTTAATTTAAACTTTTTTGCTTCCGTTAGTGTGTGTGTGTGTGTGTGTGTGTGTGTGTGTGTGTGTGTGTGTGTGTGTGTGTGATAGAGACAGAGACGCCAATTTACTGCCTGATGAGAATTGGATTATTTCAAAATGTGCTTGGAAGTAGGTAAGGACATTTAACAATGTGTATATATTTTTGAATTTCGTTGGTTAAACCGCCAACCGCCCGAATTTAATTAAAATATTATTTTTTGTCAAGTCACCCGCCCGATCCGCGGTTTAACCGCGGAGTCCGCGGTTGCAACCGCCAACCGCGCATCTCTAATACCGACCCATCTCCCTCCTAAACAGTGATGTGAAGATCCTAGCTTAAGCTCTTGCCTTACACCTAGAAACCACAATGACTGATGTGATCTCTGCTGACCAAACCGGTTTAATTTTGGGGCAACACTCATTTACAAATATCCGTCGGCTTTTAAATATTATTCACTCCCCTGCGTCCAGTGAGGTACCCGAGCTGGTCATCTCGCTGGACGCTAAGAACGCTTTTGAAAGGGTTGAGTCAGAATATCTATTCACGTGTTTAAAGAAATTTAGTTATGGTCTAAATTTTATTTCATGGATTCAACTCCTTTATAGCTCACCCGAGGCCTCTGTGGTTACAAACGCTAGGCAACCACAGTTCTTTACACTGTCAAGAGCGACCCATCAGCGATATCCAATTAGTCCACTGTTATTTGCCCTGGCCATAGAGCCCTTATCCATCGCACTCAAATCATTGTCATCAATAAGTGGAATATTTAGAGGAGAAGAACATGGACTAAGCTTATATGCTGATGATTTATTATTTTCTGTTTCGGACCCTACTCTTATGGCGCGTTTCCACTGCAGGGTGCGGTGCGGTACGGATTGCGTTTCCACCGCCAAAAGTTGGAGTGACCCGGACTGAGCCATACTCGTTTTGCCCTCGTCTTCAGTACTCCTCCGTTGGGGTACTGAGACGCCTTAAAGGGTGCCGGAAAATTCTAGCTACACACACCCTCCGTTGATTGGTCGACAGAATCGTCACTTCCAGGCGACGTGGGGATTAAAACAAACAAACAGTAGCCTCGAGGTATTGTTCTTTACAATGAACATGTCGATTAACTGCCATATGAAAAGCATAAAGGCCAGGAACTGTTGCTGGACGAGTTCCATGGTAGCTCTTGGTTTAATGTGTCGCGTTCAACTTTTCCATTGTATTTATTGGGCTACACTGTGTCGCGCTGCTATGATGTCAAGATGTTTACGTAGCTGCCGCGGCGATCGACATCCGGCCTACCGTAAAGGGTACTGTCGGCGGTGGAAACGCGACCTCGGAACTGAGTTGGGCTATGCCGCCCCCTCCCTACCGGATTGAGGCGAACCTAACCTTACCGCACCCTGCAGTGGAAACGCAGCATTAATGTACCTCATATCATCCATGCTTTATTAAGATTTAGTACGTCCTCTGGGTATAAACTGAACTTTAGTTAAAGTGAATGCTACCCTGTTAATAACTTGGCTAGAAACGACTTTAAATATTTGGGCATTAACATCACTCTACTAGGGTAAAATTTGATCAAAAGAAATGGAGAACACTCAACTTGTCCTTGGCAGGAAAAGTGAATTGCACCAAGATGAGTGCGCTCTCCAAATTCCTTTACCTGTTCCAATGTATCCCACTTTTCCTTCCTAGATCATTCTTTAAATGTATTGATTGTGATTTTATTTCTTTTATATGGAATGGTAAGAACCCTAGTGTACGTGTAGATCTTCTACACAGGCTTAAATTACAGGGAGGCCTAGCTCTTCCTAATATTTTCTACTTTTATTGGGCTGCAAATGTTCAAAAAATAATGTTTGGGCTTCATACTCCAGATACAGACTGGTGCCACTACGAAGCTACATCGTGCACCTCAACATCTCTCATGGCTCTGGTCACTTCCAGTCTCCCTGTTTTTATTTCAGAGATCACAAACAACCCAATTGTCCTTAATACCCTGAAGATCTGGTTTCAAATGAGACGATACTTTGGTTTCAAACATATCCTTAGCTTAAGTCCAACATGCAATAACCACCTCTTCCTCCCAGCTAAATTAGATGCTACATTCTCTTTTTGGCGAAGACTAGGTATTTCTAAATTTAAAGATATGTAAATAAATTGTGTATTCGCCAGCTTTGACAACTTATCGCACAAATTTGGCTTATTTCTATATTTTCAAGTACGCCATTTCCTGTGCCATGACCCCAACTTTCCAAATGTCTCTTCAGTGTCAGGCTTAGATGATATGCTACAGTCCCCGTTCAATTAAAAAAGGCTCATTTCTAGAATGCATGATTGTATAGCTTCTCTTAAAACATAATCAAGAAGATAAGGGTGGACTGGGCAGATGAGTTGGGGGAAGACTTGGAGGATAACCTGTGTAACTGTGCTGTACAAAGAGTGAATGACTGAAAAAGGAGTAGAACACAATTTAAAGTTCTACACCGGGCTCACTTTTCAAAGCAAGATTAGCTCAAATATACCCTATTTAGATGCTAGTTGTAACAGACCCCTGCTAACTTAATCCATATGTTTTGGTCATGCCCTGCTCTGGTTACTTACTAGTCTATGATCTTTAAAACATTATCTGAGGCGCCCAATATTGATTTCCAACTCAATGCAGCAGCAGCTATATTTGGTATCACAGACCGAAAACATTCTATACTAAGGAAAATATATAAAAACATACTGGCCTTTGTGACACTGCTTGGACGCAGAATAATATTATTACATTGGAAATCAAAAACCCCTCCCAAAGTCTCTTGGTGTATGAGTGACCCAGTGTTTCCCATACATAGACCATTGTGTGGCGCGGGCCGCGCAGCGCCACAGAATCAACATCGAGTGCCACGAATTGATTCTGTCTTTTTTTTTTATAACGCGATTTGGAAACATAAAAATCGTTTCATTCATTCATCTCTCCGCATAGCACTCGTTCTCCCTGTCATTCTCGTTCACACACACACACACACACACACACACACACACACACACACACACACACACACACACACACACACACACACACACACACACACACACACAGACACAGACTCAGACACAGACACAGACACAGACACAGACACAGACAGAGCGAGAGCGACGATATGAACCCAACGATGTCACCCGTCGCTTAGCAACCGGACACGCTGGGGTTGATAAGTTACCGGACTACTGTAACTACCAGGAGTGATAATAACAAAGAGGTGAATCAGGCAATAAATCCACTTTCCTTGACAGCGGTAAAGTTCGGTGTGCATTAAAGTACAGACGGAGTGGACCAATTGCGAACTACTGCAGCTGCTCTAAGTTAAACCCCAAACTAATCGGAATAAGTGTTTATAGCGGACTACACCACGTCTTCTATTCCGCATAGAATTCTATTCCGAACAGATAATTGTATTCCGATTGAGGCGTATATATATGATACTTTTCTACTCTGATTGAGCTATTCTTCCACATCTATGTGGATCAGATGTGTCCGCATGTAAACGCGGAATTACATGCACACTCACTGACGGCTGATTCGCCCGCTCCTCCTGTCCACGCGCAATGCTTGAGGTCAATGGAAAAATATATTTGGCACAGAGAAGACGGTCGGCGACATTTGCAGTTTACCCAAGGTTAGTATGATATACTGTGGTCTAACACACCTGCCCAAATGTTATGTTAACTCAGAAAAGGTAGTATTAGCTTTATGAACTCAACGTTATTGATACTGAACATCCCGCACCCGTCATCATAGACAACGTCGTTCGTAACCCAGCGAACACTGCGATTAAGATGAAATGCGGTTATAGTTTAGATAGGCCTATACGGTGCCCATATCAAAAAGAATAGAAAACATTTATTACATTCTATTCTTAATATTATTTTATTCTGACTCTGAATGTTTGTTGCTTTAATCCAGATGAGTATTGCAAAGTTTTTTCCGCGCCAAAAAAGGCCTCGTCCAGACGAGACGGAGCAGCTTGAGGAGGTAGTTAGCTTAGTCTGAAATTAAGTTGAACAGTCAAATGGCTGTGGCTAGTAAATGTTTATTATATATATAATAAATTAATTTTGAATGTTCCTAGGCATCAAACAGTGCTGAACAACCCAGTGCTTCTCAGGGGCCGGGCTGTTCAGGAGAGATACTGATTAATAGAGGCCAGGAGGACAGCAAACAAAATGTTGCTGAAACAACAGGTGAGGTGGAAACAGATTAGTGTAGATTTTAACTTTAAAAAAAATAAGAGTAGGGAAAGTAATTTCGATCCTTCTGTTCCTGGTAGAAGTGGCAAGGAGGAGAACTGGACGACACAGGGGCACTGGATTCAATCCAGAATGGATAACCATGCCCCAGTTTAAACCATGGCTATACCATAACCAGCATGGTACTCAGCATATTGATTAATGTATTGATCTATTTTTCTTTTTACACAATTGTACATGTTTAATTTAGCAAATTATATTAATGGAATTTTATATTATTTAAGGAATGTTCTGCAGACTTTGTAGGCAGCACAAGTCTGAACCCAAGAAAGGCGCAAATAAGAGGGCATTTGTGGAGGTTGCTGCGGTCACAAGGCTACCGCAAGCCTACCGCAAAGACTACATAGAAAGGCATCTCAAAACAGAGCACCACCGGGAGAGCATCAGATGTCAGGCATCGCTTTCTTCGGGTACTTTCCAAAAGGGAAATGAATAATATCCAATTTCATGCAGTAGGCATATGTATAAAAATGATATACTGTTTTTTTTTTTTTAATTAACAGGTGTATCAGTAATGGAACCATTTGACCCAATAATTGTGTTGGAGCATGAGGCCATACTTGGTGGTTTCAAGTGCCTTTACCAGCTTGTAAAAAAAACGAAATAGCCCACCAAACCACCCACCCCAAGCTTCTGAGCCTGGCAGAGCATTTAGGGTGTGATTATTTAAAAAAATTAAAGGTAACACATAAATTAAAATAATCTCAACAATTCAGTCTATGCATTAATGACTATACATTTTTGAACAAATTATACAGTGATCTTGTTCTTCTCCCAATTTCAAGATTGACAAGAGGAATAATTATAGGTCTCATCGTATAATTGATGAGATGCTTGAGATCCTAGCAGAGGTCCTGGAGGAACCTATTCTCATGGACATCAGGTCATCACAGGCGATTAGCCTGGAGATAGATGAGAGCACTGATGTCTCTGTGTCCATGCAACTGGATTTGCACATCAGGTAGTACATTACCATTCTCAGTCAGAATCACATACGTCATGATCCCAGCAAAATAATTGTGAATTCTATCACGGACTCCCCAGTCCGTGAATTCTATGAATTCTAATACTGTTTTCTACAGGTACTTGGATAAAGAGGGACATGTGTACAATCACTTCCTGGATCTGGTATCCGTCATGGACGGCAAAGCGGACACCATTGTTTCCGCTGTCAAAACAGTCCTTCTCAAAAAGGGCATCCCGACTGAGAAGCTATATGGACTCGGGACTGATGGGGTAGCTGTCATGACAGGTAATTATTTTATGCAATATGATTTAGTTTATGGTATTATATTTTGTCTGTTGAATTCAAGTTTAAAACTTCTTTTTTTTTAATCTAGGGCGTTTGAATGGTGTTGCAAAGAAGCTTAAGGACAGCTTTCCCAAACTTTTGGCTGTGGCTTGTGCTGCCCACAAACCGGCCCTTGCTTGCAAGGATGCTTCAAATAGTTTCCCATACATGGCTGTATTTAGGGACCACTTGCAGGATCTGTACCTGTTTTTTTTTAGAAATAGTGCCAATTGGACAGCCACTCTCAAGGCTGCATCCCTTATCCTGGGTGTCACTGACCTGAAGGTTAAGGTTACTGCCGTCTGATAACATCTAATATGTTTTTTAATCAGTGGTAATTGTAATAATTGTTGGAACATTCAGAGGAAGTGAAGGACACGCTATGGCTTTCACAGCATAAAGCCATACAGATGCTACAGAGGAACCTGGCTGCTGTCCTCGGGGCCTTGGCGGAGGAGGCAGAGATAAGGAAGTGTCCCACAGCCAAGGGGCTTTACACTTTCTGAGGGACTTACAAATGAGTGGCCTCTGTATATCTACAGGCAGATGTTTTTCCCCACCTAGCCTGTCTCTCAAAAGTGTTCCAGAAAGCACATGTACATTTTTTACACATCAAAGAGCAGGTAACCTTGATAACTAGGCCTGCACAGTTCAGTTATGATGCATTGTTTTTGCATGTACTAATTAAAGATATACTTTTTAGGTTCCCGTCACCATCCAGACCCTCCTGGATATAAGAGAGGCTGGGCAGACTCCGATCCCAGGATCCTTCCTGTCTCGCTTGCACGAGGACCTAGAGGATCCTGACAAGCTTGGAGCCTTCGAAATCAAGCATGAGGCTGAGAGGGAAAGATGTCCAGGACCAGTCGAGGGAGGCACAGTGGTGCAGATTCGAGCGACAGGTAAAGGCTAATGCTGTCAGTTAAACGTGTTATTAACGGCGTTAACGCAAACCAATTTTAACAGCGTTAATATTGTTATCGCGCGATTAACGCAAATGTATTAATTTGTAAAAAAAAAAAATATATATTTTCTTTGGCTCAAAACAAAGAAGCAGTAGCCTAACTGCTATGTTCAAGGCAGTATGTTTGTATTTTCATCGTTTAATTGCACTATAGGCTTTTTTTAGTATCGTCCCGTTTTGATCAGTATATGCCAATGCCAATTTCATTCAAGAACAAGAGCCAGGAGGAGCTCCTGACTCTGCTGGCGAGTGAGTATGACGAGTGCTTAGACCTCTACCCCTGCTTCAGTGTCCTTGCCAGCATTGCCCTGATTGTCTCAGTCTCATCTGTGAATTGCGAGCGGGATTTCTCAGCTATGAATAGGGTAAGCACATAGAAATTCACTATTCCTAAGTATATTTCTTGAAGTAATGGGCATTTTAACACTTAATTGATAATACATTTTATTTGATTTTATCCCCAGATAAAAACAGACCTCAGGAACAGGCTTCAAGGGGAACACCTGGCAGCCTGCTTAAGAATCTCCATAAATGGGCCAGAACCGAATGAGGTCCCTTATGATCGGGCACTTGAGTTCTTTTTCAGGATCCCACGTAGAATTAGGTGTTCTGATGGGGCATGGAAGCGTTGCACATTAGGCTAATGCAGTTTCATTATTTTAGTTAGTTGCCTTGTTGTACCGAGTAGTATATTGTTACTATTTATTTTATTTTTCCTAAAAATGTTAAATATTGGTTCAGGTAGGTCTTGAGTTTATTTGTACTTGAAATAAAAACCTCCAGCTTTAGTTGTCTGTTGCAATTCATTCCTTGAATGTCACAGAATCGAAAGTTCAGGTAAAAACTAAACTCGTGCGCTGACGCCGCCGTGCCACGTCCCTCCCCCCCTTCATCCTTCGTCTGTGGGAAACACTGAAAGAAATATTCACTTAGTGGGTCAGGGGACAAATTCTACTCCACCTGGGATCCGGTTTTGACATACTTATACATATAACTGATACCCCATAGCAATATGTATTGAACTAGGAGCCTAAATCATGAAGTGTACAGTAGACATTAATTTATTTATTCATTTGTTTTTGTTTTCTTTGAGTTATAGATTGGCCTGGCCACTTCCAGGCCAATCTAATTGGAAACTGTCTCTGGCATGTATGAAGCAATGTCTATGTATTTATTGTATAGACTTTTGCAGACATGTCAGCATATAACGTATAGTATTCGTGAGTGTGCATGTAAACAAGCACATGTCTGGTGTGGTGACCTTGCTTACTCGCAAATGTTCTATTTTTTATTTATTTTTTATTTTATTCTTATTGTATTTATTTATCTATTTCCTATTTTGTGTTATTCTAGGTGAATCAAGTGGGTGGGGTGGTTTGGATGTATTTATTGACGGTATGTATATGTAAAAAAAACAACTATGGATATGTTGGTTAAAATGTATACTCAGTGTATTCTGTTATATTCCAATATTATGTATGAGGAGAAAGAATATCTGAGCCAGCAGGAAAACACTTTGCAAGCAAGACAGCCAAGAAAGCCAATCAGAGCACGTTATACGTCATAGGGGCCATGCCTGCCAGGTATGTAAGATGAGAACACAGCGCTGACAGGCAGACACTCTTGAGGCAGCTCAGCGATTAGCATCCACGGATGCCCTGCTAAAGGTATCTCCACGCGTTCATATACAATTCCCCTCCTTCTGCTTCATAGATACCATACCTAAAGATTTGGTTAAAATCGATCCTGATTCGACAACATTTTCTGCAAGAACACGACAGTATGCTTGTGTTGTGTGGCCTCTCTGCGCAGAGACTACTTTCCTTTTACACAATTTTTATCTATCTATCATAAAATATTATTATTCATAGAATCTTCTGATAGTCTAGCCATATATTGATTATTGATTGTATACTAGTAGCAGTGTTTATTAAAAGACACCAAGTACCGGTTACATACAGTATATGTGAATTAATGTTTATGAATTTGAATAATAAATACTGTACGTATACTGTACTGTACTACTATTTAAGAAACCCTTTGTGTGACAATTGCAAGTTTCAAATCATTTAATAAATATTTTTTTTCCAAGACCCACCAATATGTTGCTGTTCAGGCTTCCAGTGGTCTTAGGGGTCCAACTAGTTAAACTAGTTCAAAGTATTTCACCCAGCTTTTAACTATCACTGTCCCGTATATGGGGTATGCATCTTGTTTATTTTTGGAGCATTCACATGTAGTATATACTAAAACAATTATTCAGGACTTCCGGTTATGGCGCGCTGCTAGGCAGACGTGTGAAAGAGAGCTCCCATGCACAATTCATAGAAAAGTAATCAGGAAGCCGCTAAGAATTACCAAACAGTTACTACTGATCCAAAAACACAGCAAACAGCCATAATGCCACCGAAACTGCAGCCAAAGACTTCAAGATCTACTAAATCAACCGATGATTCTTCCAGCCCGACGATGCTAACTAGTTCCAATACTAGCGACGACGACACAATTAGCCCTGGTCTAATTCTCAATGCTATCCAGACAATGAAAGAAGATTTTGTGTCGAGGTTTGATGGGCTATTGGGCGCTATTCAGGGAGTGCAAGGCGAATTAAAGTCATTGACTGGCCGACTGACCGAAGCTGAAGACCGAATTGGCGCCAATGAAGATGACCTAACATCTCTTAAAACACAGACCACCACCATGAAAGCAGCTATGGAGGAGCTTGTGCTAAAGGTGGATGACTTGGAAAACCGAGCACGCCGCTCGAATGTGCGGTTGGTGGGTCTGCCTGAGTTAACCGAAGGAGGTGACGTGCGTAACTTTTTGGAAAAGTGGATTCCTAAAGCTCTTGGTGAAATGAACTTTACTGGGCCATTGCTTATAGAAAGAGCACACCGAGTTGGTAGACTCAACAGTAAAGATGGAAGCCAACCAACCGCTACACGCCCTAGAGTGGTGGTGATGAAGTTTCTGAACTACGCCGACAAGGTTCGAGTGATGAAAGCGGCCAGAAGCAAGGGAAAGATACTTGTCGACGATAAGAATGTCATGTTTTTTCCCGACGTGTCGGCGGATCTGCTAAAACGTAGAAAAGTCTTTGATTCAGCAAAGAAAGAACTAGCCTCCCTTTCTATCCATGACCTGCGTTACGGAATAATTCACCCAGCTACACTTCTGGTGACCATCAAGGGAAGACGGCACACGTTCGACACTGCATCTGAAGCGGAGGCTTTTGTGCAGGAATTAAAGTCGCAAAGCTAGGCAACGCTGGGTGGTGAGAAAGCTAACGTGTTTAGTGCTGACACAATACAGGTAACTGAATTCTTCCTGGACTGTTTAAAGAATGCAGCCGCAATACGGGCGCGATAAGCTTTTCCTGGACTGTTTAAGACTGTTAATTTAAGTCTAATGTTTTGCTGCAAAGTGGTTATTTCTGATTACAATACACAATAAGTTAACTTTTAATATTTTGCATGGAGCTCCAACATGATCGCTGAGCATGCTGTTCCTCGACATGTGGGTGGACCAGCTTAGTTCCATAGTCAGACTCTGTTCAGGGGTCTATTGGAAGTGTGATCTAGGGGAGGGAAGCGTGTACTTCGTTTGGGGAAGTACACCCTATTGTGTTTACGTCTACGTCTTAAGGCACATATTTTTATTTTCATTTGTATTAATTAAGTTTTCTCTGTATTGTATACTCAATTCCAACCCGCACATACAATGTAGTATTATATCATGTCATTTGAACTCCAGTTCACCTCTTGGAATGTAAGAGGTCTAAACAAACTTGTCAAGCTTAAGCAAGTAATGAGTAGGATTAAACAACTAAAAGCTAAGATAGTCTTTCTGCAGGAGACACATTTAACACCTGAAGATGTAGTAAAAGTGAGGAGGAGGTGGCCAGGTCGAGTTTTTTCTGCTTCATCTAGTTCTCGCTCACGTGGGGTAATCATTCTGATACATAACTCCCTACCCTTTCATCTCATTAATGTGGATGAAGACCGATATGGGAGATACATTATTATTCAATGTGAAATACTCTCAATTAGGTTAAATCTGGTAAACTTATATGGACCCAATGATGACAACCCGTCTTTTTTCAGAAATCTGTTTTTGTCCCTGGCTGATTTGTCTGGTAGTTTCATAATAGGTGGAGATTTTAATTGCACTCTCCAACCAGAGATTGATAGATCCACGGGGATAGATACCTCCCACGCCCAGACACGAAAGGAGTTATTACAATATATAAAAGAATTTAATTTAACTGACATATGGAGAAGAGACTATCCTAATCAGTCAGCCTTCTCATGTTATTCTGCCACCTGCCAGACATTCTCCAGAATTGACTACTTTTTGGTCTCTGCTTCCTTGATGTCAACAATCACAAGAAGCTGGTACGACAGCATTGTAATTTCAGACCATGCTTCAGTTTCATTTAGACTAAACATGCCAAAGTCACTGAATTTCTCCATGGGGTGGCACCTTCAGTCATTTTGGCTGAAGGATCCAGAATTTATGAAGTTTATTGGGGCACAAATTGATGATTACTTTGTAAATAACACAACTCAAACATCAGCTGCTATACGGTGGGAAGCATTTAAAGCCTTCCTGAGAGGACATATGATAAGTTATACAAGTTATAAACAAAAATCTTGGAGGCTGGAGATGCAACAGTTAGAAAAAAAGATAAAAGAAACTGAATCAAAACACTTCAAAAATCCTTCCCAACAGTCCTTTAGAGAACTTAATGAATTTAGAGCTAAGTATAATGTTTTATCTGTCAATAAGGCAACTAAAAGCCTGCTGAAATTGAAACAGTCCTATTATGAGCAAGGGGAAAAGGCTAGTAAACTCTTAGCTTGGCGTATTAAACAATCAGAATCTGAAAGAACAATAAATACTATTCAGCTAGATGATGGGTTGGAGACTAGTGACCTTAAAGAAATTAATAAAGCTTTTAAAGGTTTTTACGAGAACTTATACAGCACAGACTCTTCAGCCTCAGCCTTGCAAAAACAAAAATACTTTTTGGATTCATTGAACATCAAGCCTCTTGAAGAAAACTTCCTGGATGATTTAGACCTAGACTTAACCATTGAGGAATTATCTGCAGCCACTGGGAGTATGAAGGGGGGTAGGACGCCTGGCGAGGATTCGATTCCCATTGAAATCTATAAAGCTTTTCAGGAAACGCTACTGCCACCTTTACTTGAAATGTATAAATAGTCCTTAGATAGTGGGTCCTTTCCCCCTTCTCTAAATATGGCGGTAATCACACTATTGTTAAAACCAGGTAAAGCATCTAACCTTTGTGGATCGTATAGACCAATATCACTTCTTAATAACGATCTCAAAATTCTCTGCAAAGCATTAGCCAGACGGTTAGATACACTTCTACCACAAATGGTGCACTCTGATCAAAACAGCTTTGTTCAGGGACGACAGGGTTTTCATAATATAAGACGAGTTCTTAATATTTTGTTTGAAAATTCAGGGTGTATGGACACTGCTATTTTGTCATTGGATGCCGAGAAGGCCTTTGACAAGGTGGAGTGGCACTTCCTGTTTGAGGTTCTTCAAAGATTTGGCATAAAGAAGAAATTTCTCTGTTGGATCAGACTACTTTATGCTGACCCCCAGGCTGTAGTTTTAACAAATGGGCTATCTTCAGCACCCTTTAAGTTGTACAGGGGCACAAGACAAGGCTGCCCCCTGTCTCCACTGTTATTTACCCTGGCAATTGAACCGCTGGCCATGGCAATTCGCAACCATACTAGTTTTAAAGGCATAAGGATAGGAGATACGGAACACCGCATAGCACTGTATGCTGATGATGTCATTTTGTTTTGCTCTAATTTGAAACAGACTTTACCAGCTTTATTGGACCAAATTAACTTTTTTGGCACCTTTGCGGGATACAAAATTAATTACTCGAAATCTGTAATATTATTCTTGAATGAAAGGGAACGACTACACCCCCCAATTCCTACTCCTTTTACGGTTTCACTAAATGGCTTCACATACCTGGGTGTTAAGATTGCCCCTACCACTGACAAAATTGTTCCTAATAACTACAATACCTTAACAGATAAGGTCACCCAACTTATAAATAGATGGACAAATCTACCCATTTCTATGATTGGGCGTATAAATGTATTGAAAATGTCAATTTTACCGAAGTTTCTTTATCTCTTTCAATCTATTCCACTTGCTCCTCCACCCTCACTCTTTAATTTTCTTAAAAAGCTTTTCTCTAACTTTATATGGAACAACAAGCGTCCCAGGCTCAGGCTTTCCCTGTTGTATTTACCATATGATAGAGGTGGTTTACAACTACCAAATCTTGAGTGGTATTACTGGGCAGCTCAAATCAGAGCAGCAATGTTTTATTTTGAGAGAAACCACCCTCCAGCTTGGGTTTCAATAGAAGCACATTTAACAAACATACCTTTAAACCTGTACATCTTCTCTGCTAAAAAACATAAACTAATCAAACATACTAAAAATCCTTTTCTCAAAAATACATTAATGGTTTGGCACAAATCTCTTGCATACCTAGGAGAAACAGCTAAACTATCTCGGTTCTCTCCAATTTTTGGTAATGATGACTTCCAACCTGGTAGAGCAGACCCAGGGTTTAATATATGGGCAGCCCAGGGTATAGCTAAGGTTGCTGACCTTTACAATGAAAACTTGGTTCTCATGTCATTCGAAGAGCTTAAATCAAAATATGGGATTCCTGCAAAACATTTTTTTAAATATTTACAATTTAGAAGCTTCATCCTTTCCAGACAGAGCAATGATTTGAAGCTTCCCCCCCTATCCACTCTAGAAGATTACACTTTGAAGTTTTTACATTCTAGGGGACAAGTTTCATTACTCTATGAGCTTTTTGTAAGCAAGTCTAAAGAATCATCACAGCGCTCACTTCAAGCATGGCGGAGGGACTTGCAGGATAATGTAACTGAGGAGGAATGGTCAAAGGCATGTTTTCTAGCTCAGACCCAATCCGTAAATACAAACTCCAAACTGTTACAATATAAATGGATAAGTAGACTGTACATAACACCAGCTAAATTGCACCACTTTAACCCTAACATACCTGATACCTGCTTCAAATGTAAAGACCAAAAAGGTACCTTATTTCATTGTATGTGGGAATGTCAAAAGACACTTTCTTTTTGGAGTAAGGTGGTGGACCTTGCTAGCCAAATCAGTGGCAGGAAAGTGCCTCTTAGTCCTAAATTGTGCCTATTGAATATCTATCCAGAAGACTTCACTACCTCTAAAAAAATTAGGTCTCTTCTGAATATTTGTTTTCTGGAAGCCAAACGATGTATTGCTCTCTCATGGAAATCAGATACACCCTGTGCCACATCACAATGGTTGAAGGGAATGACTTCTTACTTAGCTTTGGAAAAGATAAGTTACACAACAAAAAATAGACTTGACAAGTTTTGGGAAGTATGGAACATTTTCTACAACTTCCTTGAAAATAACAACATGGATGTTGATGGTTGGTTGGATGATAAGACGGATTGAGTATTTTTTGTTTTGTTTTGTTTTCATTTGTTCTCCCCTGTAAACAATGTAAGTTAGCAGATGTAATTTCAATGACTGTAACACACTGTCTACTGTGACAAGAACATCTATTATATGTGCTATATGTGAGAACAAATTGCATTATATGTGCCTTGTTGTGTTGTCTTGTATTGTTTGTCTGTAAAATGAACAAAATTCTTAATAAACATATGTTTAAAAAAAAAAAAAAAAAAAAAAAAAAAAAATTATTCACCTCAGGCTCCGTGAATATTGGGGGAAAAGCCTCCCTTGACCTTCGGTCTCACGGGCTATACCCCACTATTCACTTCGCCTTCTGCGGATAATTGTTAAATAATATATTCTATACATATTTATATAATATAACTCCCTTTTTGGAGAAGGTCTGACTTGGCGACCAAAAGGCTACGGCAACAAGATTTATAATTTAAAAAATGGTTGAACAAAGTGTACGAAAGTCATGGATGTGGTCATCACAGGTCCTGAGTTATAAGCTGAGTTACATAACTGTCCTAGGATGTGGAACTTGTGGTAACTGTTTGCACATTGAGTAAAACTGACCTGAGAGTTTCCAGTATACAGTGTGGACTCCCCAGTCCATCAGAGATCAGCTTTACTCCTGAATCATGCAGATCATTGGTACTCAGGTCCAGCTCTCTCAGACTAGAGGAGTTGGAGCTGAGAACTGAGGCCAGAGCTTCACAGCATCTCTCTGACAGATGACAGCCATTCAGCCTTTAAACAAAATATACAGAACATGTTAGGAACTGTGTATAAAATAACGTACCTCTTTACTTTAAACATAATGAAGGAATAGTGTTTAAATATTTTATCAGATGTTTTATTAATTTAAAGGTGCCATGGCATGAAAATCTCACTTTATGAGGTTGTCTAACATAAATATGAGTTTCCCTAGCTTGTCTATGGTCCCCCAGTGGCTAAAACTTGCGTTCGGTGTAAAACGAGCACTAGGTGTTCTGCTCGCCTTTGAAAAAAATGGAGGCTCAAGCGCGCTGATTTGGAATGTGGTTTCCTATGTCGTCACACTGCAGTAAGCTCTTCCCCTTACTCTGCCTGGCCCGCCCAGAGACTTGGCCCGCCAATGAGACACGACCGTGCGAGCGCCACATGTGTGTGTGAATACACACTGTAATGCAAGTGTTTCTTGTCGGTTCTTTGACGTCTCTTGTATTTCCACAACGAAACTGTAGTGGGGGTTATCTCAGCCATGGTTGAGAAGGCTTTGACTCCCTGAAGTACATGAACTGCGACATGCCGCCAGTTGCCGTGAGGCTCCACCGCCGCGAAGCACCACCGCCCGGCAGCGGGCAGCAGGCAGCGCGCGGCTCAGTCTACTTCAGATTGATGTGAAAGTGGAAGAACCAAAGACGTCGCAGAACCCGACGAAGTCGTTTGTGATTCATAATATTGTCTGGAGGCGCACACAGCTTTTGGCCGTGATAATATGTATTATATGATATAGATATCGATACATTATATGATATTATTTATATATAGAGCTCCAGGACTGTAACGCAAGTGTTGTACACTTCCTTGTTATTTGGATAACCGTTCTGCTTTTGGTGTTATGGCGCATAACACGTCAGACTCTCGTCTCTGGTATTTCTACAACGAGACTCGTAGTGGGGATTATCTCAGCCATGGATGTGAATTAATTGGGGGAAAGGAACTTTGGCTTTGACTCCCTCAAGAACATGAACCACGACATGGAGGAGAAAGGGATTGTTGGCGGCGAATGTCTCCCGCTTCAGCTCCGCTGAGGGACCACCGCCAAAGGCGGAGGTGCCTAAGCGCTGCCCGGCAACGATCCATTTCTCCTCCTTGTCGCGGTTCAGTCTACTTCACAGTGATGTGGACGTGGAAGAACCAGGAACGTCGGAGAACCCAACGCGGTCGTTTGAGATTCATAATATCGGCTCACACAGCTTTTGGCCGTGATAATATATATTATATGATATAGATATCTATGTAGGCTATATGATATTATTTAAATATAGAGCTCCAGGACTCCCGTGTGTTCTAGAATATTTACAGAACACGGCTAATGGTATAGAAGATTAATCGAGATTTAAAACACTTAGACTAATTTCAGAGAGAGAGAGTAAAAGAAATCGAGGGGTCCGGAACAAGAATTGAAAAAGACTTTATCGTGAAGAAAAACAACAACGACAACAGCCTGAGTGGGTTTGCAGAGTCACTGGCGAACATAGACTCCAGCTCCTCTTTATGCACATACACACATACAAGAATTTCTTTGTCACAATGGAGGTTCCCTTTGTTCCAATGGGGTTCCCACCTAGTCAATCTTCGTCTCAGCATGTTATCAACCGCGCCCTGGTCTGAGGTCAACATGGATTGACCTCGTTAGCCAAAATGACCCAAGGCTGACAGGGTGAGGTCAACATGACTTGACCCTGCAGTTCCCAGGACATTTCTGCTTACCATCTGTTATGAACTCAGGTTCTGCAAGCACAATGCTTTCCACAATTAAAAACATAAAACCTATTAATAATCATGGTTTACCATAAAATATACTCACTAATTTCTACCACACATCCCCCCTTTGTGATTACTAAGATCACAACAAAAACATAACAATCGTTTGGGTCATATTTTGCACTACATTTGATCATCATTAAAAAACCTTTCAACATGTTCAGGAATCTCAACCTGGTTTAAGGCAAAAAAGATCTTATCAAATGTCTAACATGTCTAACTAGAATTCACACATAACACAGTATTTTCAGCATGCATTGAAAATCAGCATTTCAAAATATATGACATAAAAATATGAAACTCAAAAAATGACATAATAGAAATTAAAAACTAAACTTGTCAAGAAGCTTGCATGGATTTGGATAGCTCTGATTTATCATCATGTACTGGTATATCATATAATGTGAGGGTTTGGGCACTGCAGTTGCTTCTGTTTGCAGCCATCATGCCCTGGAACCCATTAGTCCAAATGTCCATCTGTTCACACTGTCTGAAATGGTTGTGGCTCTCACTGAGAGGTCATCAGTTAAGAGAATAGGGCCTCCTTCTGATGTCCGATTCTCACATTCCGGTTTTCTTTCTAGTGTCACTCCTATCTATTTCTCCATAGAGCATCCTCTCCCACTCCCCCGACTCCTCTATGCCAGTCACCATGAGGGCCATCTCTTTAGAAAGCCTGGAAGCTATCACAGATCTGACTATGGGAATGCAGCAGCAAAAGATCAGACCCATCACTGTTAGTACTATTAGGAGCACTACTCCTATCTTTGCGAACATCAGTCCCCACATGCCAAACTTTGTTTCAAGCCATCCAAACATTCCCTGACCATGGCCTGCGTTTTCCTTTAATTCTTTTCTTAAACGTTTTAAATTGTTCATCGCAAGTGTAAATGATCCATCTGGGGCAGTATTATTTGGAATGAAGGTACAACACATTTCACCAATAAGATCACAAACTCCCCCCCTTTCTGCTAAAAGCCAATCTAAAGCCTGTCTGTTCTGCCAAGCCACAGCGCTTGTGGCTGTCAGCTGTTCGCCCAATGCAGATAATGCATCATCTGTGTAGTTAATGAACCTCTGTTGGTTGTAAAAGATATAATTGATCCATTCCGCATTTTTAGCAATTCCAATTGCTGGCAGTAGTGCCTCAAATCCTGCTGCTACTTCACTTCGTGCCTTAAATTTATCGGGTATTCCCCTGGGTTGTCCTATTTTATCAATTTGTATGTTCTCGTCTACCTCGTATGCTCTCTTCTGCCTGTTTAGGTTATTTGTTTGTAAGTTATCGACAACATCTTTTATTGATGGTAGTATTGCAATCTCCGTAACCACTTGGACTTTTGCGCATCGTCCTCTCCACATTTTAGCAAGTATGGGACGAAGAATGTTATTACCGCAAAGCCAAAACTGATCTGCCACCACTCTGTCCTGGCTCACGAATGCTCCATCACTCCACAATATTGACATGTAGTTCTCTCTAGACTTCTGTTGAGAGCCTGGTAAAAGCTGAACATTTTTAATCGCAGGTGGTTGATATACCAATCGCTTCCCGTTTATATCGAATAATGTGACATTCCAAATTATGCTACATTGTTCCTCTGGTATACTACCTACATCGCTGGCATTTTTGTTTCCTTCGTCATTTTGAAAACATTCTAATCCTTCTTCAATTTGAAAATTGGTTTGTTTTGGTCGTGTTACTTCGCCTATTTCTTGAGATAGGGTTATGTCAAATTCTCGGCATCTTTTCATGATTACATTCCATGGCATTCCATCATATTTATCTTCAAGATATTTGTCATGTTGACTCGATCCTAACAGCAGAAAACATTTCATTGAACATATAACATACTTTTTCTGATATGGAATACCTTCTGTTCGTGTTCTATTTAAGTTGACCTCTATATCATACTCCTGCTGTGTCCGTTCTTTTAAGCAAAATTCAAAATCATATTTAGTATTTACGACATACATTGCATCCTGACGATTTTTGCTACACAAATAACAGCTGTCTGCCTCTATTTGTTTTCCAGTAAATTCTACCCATTTATACCACCTATTTGCTTTGGCCTGTCTAAACAGTTGGTCAGAGGTTCTGACCCTGATGCGGCCACTGGGATCAGGTTTATATGGCTTCAGGGTCGCTGTCGAGCGGCGACCAATGCTTCTAGTTTTTTTTACCCTCCTGAATAGTTGTCTGTTCTACAAGAATCTCTTCAAGAGATATTGACGTCGATGTTAAGATCCTTGTCGCCATAGTTTCTGAATTTGCCATTGATATTGCAGTTGCCAGTGTTTCTACATTATCCTCTTTAGACATTACCATTGTGGTCACCTCTACTTTTGATAGTACTGTTGTCTGTATTATTTCACCCTGAGCAGTTACTGCTGTACCATTCGTTGTTAGTTTTATTATTAGATCACTCATGACTGTTGTTATTTCTCTAATTGGAGTTACGTTAGTGGTTGCCTCTCCAGTAGAAGTTACATTAGTGATTGCTAATATTGTTGTATCCTCTCTAATGGAAGTTTCATTACTCTTACTTGCATCTAGAGTTGAATTTAAACTCTTAGTGGTTACCAACGAATTTATCCCATTATCTCTAACCGGAGGTTGATCTACTTTATCGGTGGCAGTGGTTATATTTATTTTATCAGTATCTGGAGATTTTAGTGGATTGCTTTGATCAATCTCAACTACCTTACCCGGTTGATGTTTGGTTACACAAGGATCTTCTGCTTCTAATGTAAAATTAAACGTTCTGTTTGACATTGATTTAAAAAATATGAATTCTCTCACGTTCAATTGATAATTTCCGTTGTAGTCCCATGTTCTTCCTGACGTTACCATTAGACACCATTTCAATGAATCAAATTGGATATGTACTTTACACCTATCTTTCCTATGTGCATGTTCATAATTCTGGCGGAGGGTTAATGAACATAGGTGTTCGTCATCCGACATAACAGTAAACACAAAGTCATTGACTTGATCTTGCGGTGGTATCTGAGCATACAGGACAATTTTCCCTTTGTTGTCAACCAGTCCTGAATGATTTTGGGCCGGGTTATCCTGTGTTCCTCTCTGGCTTTCTTCAGTAGGCCTACCACCCCCTAATTCCTGGCCCTTCCAGGTTTGTGTTGTCCCCGTGGTTTCATCCTTCCTCGGGGTCTGTGCTTGTGCCAGCGGAATCTGGCACAACCCGTAAAGGATCAGAAACAGGCTCCCCGTTTTCAGCATCATCATGGTGCTGTATCTCTTGGCTCGACTGGATCTGGTCCTGGGGCAGCTGGTCAGCCCCACGTGTGTCTGCGTCTGGCTCCTCCTCCTCACGGTCGTCTCTGCTTTTGGGTTGAGCAGCTTTTGTGCAGTGGTTGAGATGATACCACGTGGCACTTCCTTCCACTTGGATGGCTGTTGGTGTTGCGCTGGTGACTTTGTATGGTCCTTCTCGTCTAGGCTCGTTCCATTTCCTCCTGAAGACTCTGAGATACACGTGGTCACCAGGCTCCACCCCCCTTGGTGGTTCCTCCTCCAACTCTGGAACTCTGCTTTTCTCCTGTTGCAAAACAAGCCTGTGTATGCCAGTTAGTTGTCCCATATAGCGTCTTAATTCAGTTTCCAATTGTTCTAACGGAGGTCCTTTATGGGGCCCCCGAATGTTAGGGGACGGCATGGGTCGTCCTGTAAGCATTTCATGCGGGGTTAGATGCGTCGTTCTGTTAGCTTGCATGCGATAACTCATTAGTGCCAGCGGTAGTGCATCAATCCAATTCAAGTTAGTACTTGCACAAATTTTGTTAATTTTTGTTTTGAGCGTCCCATTCACTCTTTCCACCATACCTTGTGATTGAGGATGGTAGACGCAGCCTAATCTTTGTTTGACATGCAGATGCTGGATTACTTGTTTTAGTGTTTTCTGAATAAAAGCAGCCCCATTGTCTGAACTTATTTCTGACGGAATTCCAAACCTTGGCATGACTTCTCTGGTTAGAAATTTGATCACTGTAGCTGCACTTTGGTCTTTTGATGGGACTGCTTCTACCCATCTGCTAAACCTGTCTATGATAACTAACATATACCTTTTACCACCTATACTTTTAATCATGTCGACATAGTCCATGACCAAATGTCTAAATGGTCCTTCAGGTGTAGGAATGTGCCCCAATGGAGTAGTGATTGTTTTCCTTACATTGTTTTTTGCACATACTCCACACTCATTTAGCTGGTAATCAATCATTGTTTGCAGATATGGTGAAGAAAAACCTTGTTTTCTAATTCTCCTCAAAACCTCCCCCCTTGCGCAATGGTCAAAGCCATGCGCATTAGTGATGAGTAACCCCAACAATGCCGTAGGCGCCAACATCATCCCGTCATGAGTTCTCCATAACCCTGCGGGGGAGCGTAGAGCACCCCTTTTCAGCCACATGTTCTGCTCATAGACACCAGCTTTCTCCTGCATGCGGACAATGTCGTCCTCAGTAGGCGCGGCCTCAGGCATGGATAATACTGATTGGATTGCCCTGCAGCTGTCCGAAGCTACTTTTGCAGCCTCGTCTGCGGCGGTATTTCCTTTCGTGATATTATCAATGCCCTTTCTATGCGCTCGACATTTGATTATCGCCACTTGTTTTGGCAGCATCAACGCCGACATCAATTCCACAATTTGATTACAATGCAATATGGGAGATCCATCAGTTTTCTTAAACCCCCTCATTTTCCACACTGCCCCGAACAAATGACACACGCCGTGCGCATATGCAGAGTCTGTGTAGATGTTCACCGATCTGCCCGCTCCCTCTTGACAAGCCGCTGTAAGAGCCTTCAACTCAGCCAGCTGTGCTGAGCATGGCTGTGCGCACTGCGAACTATGAACAACAGCGAATGTGTGGTCCGGATTCTGTCTAACCACTGCAAAACCTGCATGGTTACCCAAATGATCTCTGAAACATGATCCATCCACAAAGAAATCCTCTTCTGCCCCAACCATGGGCTCAGACAATAGATCGGGCCTCAGTTTAGTAAAAGTGAGAGAATCAGCCACACAGTCATGTGGTGTGCCTTCAAAATCATGTGGAACTCTGTCTGCTGGATTCACCGTGAAACATCTTTCTATAGTTACATCTGGAAATGTTAGTAATGCCAAATAATCCAATAACCTAGCGTCCGTTAACACAAACTTTCCTTTCTCAATCAACTCTGTGATTTTGTGATGTGTCCGAATCGTCACCGGATACCCCATTGTGATGGATGAGGCCTTGTCATAGGCATATTGTACTGCAGCCAAACCTTGGTAACATGGTGGGTAGCCCTGTGCTACCGCATCCAACTTTGTGCTGTAGTATGCTATTGGTTGACTCCGCCTACCAACACACAAGTCCTGCATTAACACTGCTGATGCATAGCCCTGACTCCTATTAGCTACATACAACAGGAACGGCTTGGTGTAATCTGGAATTGCCAATGTGCTTGCCCCTTGCATTTCACGTTTTATGCTTTCGAATGCCGCTGATGCATCAATATTCCATGTTAACCGAGCTTGTAGGTTAGTTGTTCCTGCCTCCTTCATGATGTCTCGTAATGACGCAGTTTTTAAAGCATAGTTCTCTATCCAATCTGAACTAAACCCTGTCATCCCCAAAAAGGTCATCATGTGTCTGACTGTTTCCGGTTTGGGAGCTTTACCAATCCCTTCCAGCTGACTAGGAGCTATGGTTCTAGTTTGATGTGCTACCAACCTGCCTAGATATTCAACCTCTGTCTGACAATATTGTAATTTTTTCTCTGACACCTTGTGTCCGCCTTTTTCCAATTTTCTTAATACAGACATGGAGTCTTCGTGACATTGTTCCATTGTGGGGGAACATATCAGAAGATCATCCACATACTGTATCAGAATTCCATGCAATTCTAATTCCTCCAAATCATTTTTCAGCACTTGATTAAACAAATGTGGGGAATGTTTGAATCCTTGTGGCATCCTCGTGTATGTGTATTGTTTACCTTTGTACGTGAATGCAAATAGATATCTGCTTTCCTCCGCAAGCGGCACACTGAAAAATGCTCCACATAAGTCAATTACTGTAAAGTATTTAGCATCTGGAGGAATGTTGGTCAGCAGCGTGTGTGGATTTGGAACTTCTGCATGCATATCTTCAACAACATCATTTACAGCTCGTAGATCATGTACCAGCCGCCACTTTTCTTTGTCAGCTTTTAACACTGGAAGCAGAGGAGTGTTACAGTTGCTTTTGGTCTCTACTAGTACTCCCGCTGTTATAAGACCTTCTATGGTAGAGGCTATTCCTATCTCTGCCGCTGGTTTCATGTAATACTGCCTTCGCCATGGTAGCTTAACATTCTGTCTAGTCCGGACTACCACTGGGTTAGCTGAATGTACTAAACCCACATCTGTATCGAACCTCGACCACACCTGTCCAGGTATGGCTGCCAACATTTCTTTTCTCATCTCATTCTGCCTATCCCTTGGTTCCTCTATTGTCATCTGCCGTTGTTTTTTCTGAACCACCTCCACTGCCTGTAAGATTCCTGTCATATGCGCATAACACAGAATCTTCAAAAACTTCCCGCAACATGACATGAGAACCAACGGATTCTCTGTGTTTTCCCAAGTTTGTTGTTTTTCATTAAACATCATTTCCCCCAGATCTTTTGCTTCAAATCCCCTGTTTATCAACAATGTTACATGGGCAGCTTTGTTAGTGTCTTTAAACCAATCCTTTATCGCTGATGATTGATCTGCATCTTGTATCATCATGGCTGCTCCTTGTGGCCCAATTACTATGTACTGAGACTCTATCTCAGCTGCTTTTCCTGCCGCTTTCTCCTGCCATTCGTTTTCCAAATCTGGGTCCTGTGTTGAGTCATACATTAGAGTACAATGATATCCTATCCTTGACTCCCTTGCATTTGGGATCTGAGCCTTGATGTAGCTACCCCATTTCCCCACTGCCTCTTTTACCTGGTCCTGAATTCAACCTATCCAATACACATTTGCTGTGTCTGGCTTTGATAGAATCATTTGAGATGCTGTTCCTGCGGCTTCAATCATTATGCCCTGTGGTGTACATAATATCTGCAATCCTAATTTACACAATGCATCCCTTCCAATCAAATTAACCGGTGTAGTGTCTGATACCAAGATGGGTAGCTTGGCTGTACGTCCGTACAGTTTTAGCATTACTGGAGCTGTCATAGGTATTAACTGCGTGTGTCCCGAGAATCCTACAGTTTTAGCGAATTTTCCTGCCATGGGGAGGTGAGAGGCATATTTTGAACCTACGCAAGTGTAAGTGGCTCCAGTATCAGCCATCATTGGCGTGCCTCTATCATTTATCAGAACCTGCAGTATTGGTTCCTCATCAGCTTGTTTTGTGATTGCTACAAGCTGACCCTCCCCCTGTGGATTCTCTGGGCACCCCTAGTATCCCTGACCCATGAAGGGGCCCTGCTGTCCCCGGTTGTAGCTCCCTTGAACTTGCCTCCCCTGATAACCGTTACCCTGTCCTTGCTGGGATGGAAAAGGGTTAGTCAAACAATTTTTCTTAGTATGTCCCTCCTGGTTGCACCCATAACATATTAAAGGACCTTTGCGATATCCTTGGAATCCTTGCTGTTGATTATTTCTATTCTGTCCTTGGGACCCCTGTTGCTGATTATTTCTATACTGTCCCTGGGACCCCTTGTTGTGATTCTGTTTGTTCCCACCCATTGGGTTCCCATTGTTATGTGTGTGTATATTTATGGCAGGTGGAGTGGGTGACCATTGGCTCTGAGGCTGTTGTACTGGGGGGGAGAATGCCTGTTGAGGAGGTTGGGTTTGTGGTGCGCCCTGCTGGACGGCTTGCAGTATTGTATCAACAGACTCGGAAACAACTGCTTGTTTTTTCTTCTCCTTTTCTCTTTTTGTGAGTTCTTCCAACTGAAGCTGGGATAGCTTCCTCTGCACCTCTTTACTTTGTTCCTGTATTTTATGTTCATTTTGCCGATATTTGTCCACTGCATGAACCACATGATCGCAAAAGTCTCTGTGAGATTTATTTGTAACCAGTCCAACCACATCATCTAGCTTGACTTTGATTGAGCTAGGTAGAATCTCCATCACAGAGTTTCTGAACATGACCGAAAACACAGGATGGATCTCAGGATCCTCATTCGTCTCCAAGCGCCATCTGTCCACTTGTGCCTGGAGGTAGGATGCAGGATTCTCTGTGTCATTGATGGGGAGGCCTCTCATGTTTTTATGATCGATATGGGTAGGGAACTCCCTTCTGAGTGTGGCCCACATCGCCACTCTGTAGCGATCAAGTGAAAATCCATCGAGCATTACGTCCATTATATCCAACCCTCCATTCCTCAGTACAGACTCCATTTTAGTTAACCCCAATACTCTTGCCAACAGAGCTTTCAGGTCCCCCACTGCCATTAGCTTTCCCACTGTGAGTTCCTCAAATGTTCTAATCCATTTAGACGCCCCGTTATGTATGTTAGGGAGTTTAGAAATGACTCCCTCCAAGTCCTGTGAGCCCTACGGTTGATAGTAGACCTGTTGTCCTTTGACTAAAATAGGAAAAATTCCTGGGACGGTGTTGGGTGCCTTTTTTCCTCTTTGTGATTTCCTTAGTTTCTCATCTAACTCGAGTGGTGTGAGGCTTGGTAATGATGTACTGCAGCCAGGCTCCTCTGCCCCTGGGCTCCAACTACACCCCTCCCCCCTTGGGTCATTACTCTCTCTTAGCTTCCTCTGAGTCTTTGTCCAATTTACTGTCCTCTTTCCTCTCTTTTTCTTTCCCGGGGAAGGCCCCTCGCAAACCTGCGCATAGCCATCTTTCACATCTTCATTACTTTCGTCAATACCACTTGCCCCATCCTCGTCCTCACCTTCCTCATCACACGAATTAATTTCAGCATTGCTACACTCTTCCCTTTGTTTCCTAATCCCCTCGTAACAGTCCATGTGTATGGGTGCGCCCCTCCTCCCCTGTGTGTTACATTTATTATCTCCTTCCTCTAGTGTGACTTCCCCTTTAATTTCTACGTTGCCAGTTAACAGTGGATACATTTTAGTTGGTTTGTATGGCGGTGGCTCAAGCTTCAGAGGCAAAGGTTGAGCCTCTTCTTGCTTTGTGATTATTTTCCTGGCCACTCGTTGTAACGCGCGCCACCTCTCTCCCTCCTCTTCGAACAAAGCTAACACTAACTTTTCCCTGTCTCTCTTCTCCAAAGCCTTTTTACCACTT
Organism: Gadus morhua; assembly: GCF_902167405.1. Classification (NCBI taxonomy): domain Eukaryota; kingdom Metazoa; phylum Chordata; class Actinopteri; order Gadiformes; family Gadidae; genus Gadus; species Gadus morhua. Next base: position 28,268,242 of record NC_044062.1, read on the forward strand.
CTGTTTGGTTTGTAGTTCCTTATTACTACCTCCATGTCCCTACACATTGTCTGATCAAAAGTCCCTCCCGCGGGCCAAATTGTGCCTGATTTAACTGTCCGCTTCTCCCACTTCTCAGAAATTCGTTTGATCTCATTTCTGAGGAGTGGATTGTCTCTACTCAAAACTTCTACCGCTGTTGGTGGCATTTTTAATTATTACTTTATTTATTCTTTTCCGAAATACACTATTTATTAATACAATTTATTTGAGTTTATTCTACTAGTTAGTTTGAATACTTTACTATCTCTAAGCTACAAACGTGAACTCCCCCTGCGCTCGTCTCCCTCCCTGCTTTGCAGGCTCCTGCTCGTCCCCTGTGTGTTTGCTCGTGCACGTGCAGTTAGTCAGCGCGATGTCAAAGAAGATTTACACATTTATTCAATACTTCAACAAATTGACTATTCTCTATCCGTCTAGTTTATTTATGATTATCAACTACTTCAAACAAATTAACTATTCTCTGTCCGCCTAATTTATTTATGACAGAATCAACAACAACAATAAAAAATGAACCGGGTCGTAAAAACCTCCGAGGTGAGTTAATCCTAACACGACTTAAATACAGACAATAAGCCGGTTCATACAATTTTCTTTATCTTTATTAAAAATGTCCGAATTGTTTGTAATAAATTACAAATAAAAAGTTGACCGAGCGTAGAAACTGGCCTTTTGATTAAAATATGAACGGTCGGATGGTACTCCAAACAACAAGCCTATTCCTCCAAAACAATGGCTGAATACATAAACACTCGACCAGATCACGAACAAACAAGAGACTTCTCAGAATACCAACTCAAACGGTACCCCAACCAAGAACCTTATCTATTCAAAAGTACGAGAGTCTGCTTTCTCAGAAAATGCCAACATCGGATCTAGAAATTCACCAGTCGACATCCCAAGCAAACCTCTCTAAAATAAAACGCGAGAGTCTGCTTTCTCAGAAAATGCCAACATCGAATGTCGACATCCCAAGCAAACCTCTCTAAAATAAAAATGAATTCATCGACGGCAATGAATTCCAACCCAACTTTCTGGGATACACTTTGTCATCCAACAGGTACTTCAATCGACCTGTGGACCTGTTACTGTCCTATTGGAACTTTTCCACTAATTCGATCCTCTAGAATACAGACACAGGACTTTATAGGTCTATTTGACCAAAACCTCAAAACTCAAAATAACAACAATTTGTATCAAAAATATAGAGCCACACAGCGTCTTGGTCATTTAGAACCACAGAGCGCGAATGGCCAATGTGCGCGCGCACGTCAATCTCTTCCGGAGCTCCCGTCTCTCTCTCTCTCTCTTTAGGTTTGTTTGACTGAAGAGACACTTTTACCCGTTCACCAAGCGTTCAGACGGGGCAAAAACAGATCAACCAACCATTAAATTAGTGGTAAGCCAACTTACCGGGAATAGTTTTGTGCGCTTGGTTGTGTGATTCGTCCGCGCCCCGCCTTGCAGCCCGGCAGTTGGGCTGTCTCTTTCCAGTCCTGGTCGCGACGCCAATTTATAGAAGATTAATCGAGATTTAAAACACTTAGACTAATTTCAGAGAGAGAGAGTAAAAGAAATCGAGGGGTCCGGAACAAGAATTGAAAAAGACTTTATCGTGAAGAAAAACAACAACGACAACAGCCTGAGTGGGTTTGCAGAGTCACTGGCGAACATAGACTCCAGCTCCTCTTTATGCACATACACACATACAAGAATTTCTTTGTCACAATGGAGGTTCCCTTTGTTCCAATGGGGTTCCCACCTAGTCAATCTTCGTCTCAGCATGTTATCAACCGCGCCCTGGTCTGAGGTCAACATGGATTGACCTCGTTAGCCAAAATGACCCAAGGCTGACAGGGTGAGGTCAACATGACTTGACCCTGCAGTTCCCAGGACATTTCTGCTTACCATCTGTTATGAACTCAGGTTCTGCAAGCACAATGCTTTCCACAATTAAAAACATAAAACCTATTAATAATCATGGTTTACCATAAAATATACTCACTAATTTCTACCACAATGGCTGTGTGCGCCTCGCCATTGCGATACATCCACTGTAAACAGAGCGCATGGTACCGTGGCTGCAAGCTGCTCAGGGCCACACCCCCACCCTCCTCCTTGACCCGCCTCGCTCCTCCTCATTTGCATTATAGCTACAGACACCAAAACAGCGCATTTGGGGGAAGCTCAATGTGCGACTGGCTCGGAGTGGCTGTAACTCTGCACCACGGCTGAATTTCGGGAACGTCTTTGAATACTGTGTTAGTGGCCCACTAATACCTATATTAAAGCATCCATAAAATAGCATGTCATGGCACCTTTAACTAATATATACTATTCAATACATTAGATCCTTAAATATTAATTCAATATTTGATGTAAAATGTTGAATATTGAAAAGGAGCTGTTTTGTAGTGTTTTAAAATGGTTTTGTATATTCATGTTACTTTTATTTTAGTATTATGTATATTGTAGTTTGTGTATTGTCAAAGTTTGTAGCAGAACTACAGAGATGTTTTGTATATTATCATACCTTTTCTAGAATAATGTATATTGTGTTGTGTATTTTAATACATTATTATGCGTCATTAAATTACCTAGATTAATTGTATATTATCTATATACAGGTCATACTCAGAAAATTAGAATATCGTGCAAAAGTTCATTTATTTCAGTAATTCAACTTAAAAGGCCAAACTAATACATTATTTAGACTCATTACATGCAAAGTGATATTCCAAGCCTTTATTTGTTATAATTTTGAAGATTATTGCATTCAATTTTTGAAAACCCCAAATTCAAAATCTCAGAAAATTAGAATATTGTGAAAAGGTCCCATATTGTAGGCTCAAAGTGTCACATTCTAATGAGCTAATTAATCCAAAACACCTGAAAAGAGTTCCTGAGCCTTTAAATGGTCTCTCAGCCTGCTTCAGTAGGATTCACTATCATGGGGAAGACTGCTGACCTGACAGTTGTGCAGAAAACCATCATTGACACCCTCCACAAGGAGGGAAAGCCTCAGAAGGTAATTGCCAAAGAAATTGGATGTTCGCAAAGTGCTGTATCAAAGCACATTAATAGAAAGTTAATTGGAAGGGCAAACTTAGGAAGAAAAAGGTGCACAAGCAGCAGGGATGACCGCAGCCTGGAAGGGATTGTGCGCAAAAGGCCTGCCAAAAGTGTTGGAGAGCTGCACAAGGATTGGACTGCTGGGGTGAGTGCATCAAGAGCCACCACACACAGACAAATCTGTGAAAGGGGCTTTAAATGTCGTATTCCTCTTGTCAAACCGCTCCTGAACAAAAAACAACGTCAGAAGCGTCATACCTGGGCTGAAGAAAAAAATAACTGGTGTGTTGCTCATTGGTCCAAAGTCCTCTTTGAGATCAATGAGAACAAATTTTGCATCTCATTTGGAAAGCAAGGTCCCAGAGTCTGGAGAAAGATTGGAGAGGCACAGAATGCAAGATGCTTGAAGTCCAGTGTGAAGTTTCCACAGTCTGTGTTGGTTTGGGGAGCCATGTCATCTGCTGGTGTTGGTCCACTGTGCTTTATTAAGACCAGAGTCAACGCAGCCGTCTACCAGGACATTTTAGAGCACTTCATGCTTTCTTCAGCGCACCATCTTAATGGGGATGCTGACTTCATTTTCCAGCAGGACATGGCACCTGCCCACACTGCCAAAACTACAAAAAACTGGTTTGATGACCATGGGATTACTGTCCTTGACTGGCCAGCAAACTCGCCTGACCTAAACCCCATAGAGAATCTATGGGGCATTGCCAAGAGAAAGATGAAAGACATGAGACCGAACAATGTCAAAGAGCTGAAGGCCGCTATTGAAGCATCCTGGACATCCATAACACCTCAGCAGTGCCACAGGCTGATAGCATCCATGCCACGCCGCATTAAGGCAGTAATTCATGCATAAGGGGCCCCAACCAAGTACTGAGTACATATGCATAATTAAAATTTTCATAGGGCCAACATTTCTTTATTTAAAATTATTTTTTTATTGATTTCATGTAATATTCAAATTTTCTGAGAGTTAGAATTTTGGTTTTTCATAAACTGTAAGCCATAATCTTCAAAATGATAACAAATAAAGGCTTGGAATATCTCACTTTGCATGTAATGAGTCTACATAATGTATTAGTATGACCTTTTAAGTTGAATTACTGAAATAAATGAACTTTAGCACGATATTCTAATTTTCAGAGTATGACCTGTATATAGTATATTAGTGTATGCTACGCTCAAATCTCCTAAAATGGCGCAATTTGATTGGTTTGCTATCTCGGGATATTGGGCAATAACCCATGATTGAGGTCTCAAACTCTGGATATTGTTTTCAGCGCAATATGTCCCGCTTTTCAAGTGTTTCAGAGGGAAAAATACAAGAAATTCAACAAAATGCTTTCCCTCAAAACACATCTTGTTTATTTTAGGAGCGTTCACATGTAGTATATATTAAAACAATTATTCACCTCAGGCTCCGTGAATAGTGGGGGAAAAGCCTCCCTTGACCTTCGGTCTCGGGCGCTATTCCCCACTATTCACTTTGCCTTCAGCGAATAATTGTTAAATAATATATTCTATATATATTTATTAGGGCTGTAACGATACGCATATCGAAACCGAAATCGCGACACTCAGAGCCACGAACTTGTCTCGCGGTGTGAGAAGGCAGAAGCGCGATACGCCCTTTCTAACTCTCCGGTCAAATTGTCTGATTGAAATTTGCTAATAATTTGTCTAAATAATAGTCTGCTGACACCGCCCCCTCTTATCGATGCCGTAATTATGCGACGAGATGCCCTCTCTGTGATGACAGCTCTCCGTGGCTACGGAGGATTGCATTTCTCCTCAGCCGTCAAGTCCTCATATCCGATATCAACAACATTTATCCAGAGTGGGCCAAGCGCGAAAAAAATTGCCTTTGTGATCCCTGTCTCTATTGTTTTGTGTGATTTGACCGGCAGTTTGTCTGCTTATAGGTCGGAATGAAGCGGCCACCGATTATTGACAGGATGGGTACTTTATTCAACCGGACTCGTTCGCTTCTTCACTAGACGCACACGCTACCGCTCGCTCTCCTCGCTCGTCCACTCACTCGCTGACGTCACTCACACGCACACACATACGCACACTGCCATTCTCGCGCACGCACATAGGCCTACGCTACTCGTAACACTATGCCTCGTTATTGCGACGTTCGTGTTAGACGTTCATGTTTTTTCCCATCCATTGAAAGTTAGGATATTAAACATGATGCATTCTATAAGGCCTCATTATTTAAGCTACATAGTCTAATAAGAAGCGCTAATAGGATATTTGACTAAACCAACCAAACTAGTTGAGGGTTTTTGCCTACCTGCAAGCATCCTCCAACTGCAATCTTTGGTTATTTATTTATTAATTTAGCTATACTTTAACAGTATTCTTTCTGTTCAAATCTGTTCAGTGTTCCAAATTATTTGTTATTAAATGTTACATTAAGTTAATTGTTATATTGTTGTTTGAATAAAATGCTTTTTAAATGTAAAAAATCGTGGGATGTATCGAACCGTCGGTCAAAAATCGTGATACAAACCGAATCGTGAGTTGGTGTATCGTTACAGCCCTAATATTTATATTGTATAACTACCTTTTTGGTGGAAGTCTGACTTTGCGACCAAAAGGCTACGGCAACGAGGTGTATGTGGAGCTCTCTCTGGGCAGTGGTTGACTGTGGTGTCCGAGAGAAAGTTTAGCTTTTTGGAAACTTTTGATATAACGCTACAATGTGTGTGGATGGTGAAGCTCCGTCGAAACAGAGAGTTATTTAATAACCTCTTCCGAATAAGGGTTAGGCTTCCCGGACACCTATAGTATATCACTATGGTATGCGGCGGATTTCATATACAACATTCTTTATTATAACGCTCATAACAGTAACACAACGACGGTACTAAGAAAGTATTATTAAATTGACGTTGGCCGTAACCATGGGAATAACAAGCCTCCCTCTTTTCTGAAACTCTAAAAAAGCATTTTTCTTAAATCGCAAATCGTTCGAGTTCCATCGGAAACAATGGGCTCACTTAATCTATATATAAAAAAATTGTAAGAGCGACGTGCTTTGCTTGCTTAAGCTTGTTCATCTCTGTGCCCTCTCGCCTTCATACAACGTGTGTATTCTTGACACGATTGTACCTCTCAACGGTAGATTATAAGAGATCAGCCCCAACAGGAAGTTAACAAAGCTGCGTTAATTGCGTAAATATTTTGTAACGCTTTAAATCTTTCAAAAAAATGTAAATATGAATATGTTAATTTTTACAGCATTAATGTTATCATAACTATTATATTCAAGAATGATGTATATTGTTTTTTTGTGTATTGAAATACATGTTATAAGTGAACGTACACAGATTTTTTGTTTGTTAATTGAACTTCTATATTCTAGTATTATGTACATTGTGTTGTGTGTAATGTGATACATGTTATTAGTGAACTTACAGAGATGTTGTGGAGGCTTTGACCACTGGCAGCAGCCTCAGAAGACCCTCCTCTGAAGCAGAGTATTTCTTCAGGTCAAACATGTTCAGCTCCTTTTCTGATGACAGTAAGATGAAGACCAGAGCTGACCACTGAGCAGGAGAGAGAGATTCTCTGGAGAGACTTCCTGATGTCAGGAACTGTTGGATCTCCTCCACTAGAGAACGGTCGTTCAGCTCATTCAGACAGTGGAACAGATTGATGCTTTTCTCTGTAGAGAGATCTCCACCTATCTTCTCCTTGATGTAGGACACCGTTTCCTCATTGGATATTGATCTACTTCCTGTCTGTCCCAGTAGACCACCTAGGAGAATCTGATTGTTCTCCAGAGAGAGGCCCATGAGGAAGCGGAGGAACAAGTCCAGGTGTCCATTCTCACTCTGTAAGGCCTTGTCCACACCACTCTGGTAGAGGCTGGTTTTCTTTGTAAAAAAACATAACCACAGGGGTTCTGGTTGCCCTGCGAGCAGATTGACCCCAGTGTCGATGAAGGACAAAAATACATAAAGGGCAGCCAGAAACTCCTGGATGCTCAGATGGACAAAGCAGAACACCTTGTCCTGGTACAGCACACACTCCTCTTTAAAGATCTGGGTGAACACTCCTGAGTACACTGAGGCTGCTCTGATATCGATACCAGACTCTGCCAGGTCTGCCTCGTAGAAGATCAGGTTGCCTTTCTCCAGCTGGTTAAAAGCCAGATTTCCCAGAGAAACAATGATCTCCCTGCTCTCTGAACTCCAGTGTGGATCTGTTTCAGCACTGCCATGATACTTCCTGTCCCCCTGTATGGACTGAACCCTCAGGAAGTGGCTGTACATCTGAGTCACGGTCTTGGGCATCTCTTCTTTTCTCTGGGATGTTTTGAAGAAGTCCTCCAGAACTGTAGCAGTGATCAGACAGAAGACTGGGATGTGGCACATGATGTGGAGGCTTCGTGATTTTTTGACGTGGGAGATGATTGTGCTGGCCAGCGTCTCCTCTCTGAATCTCTTCCTGAAGAACTCCTCCTTCTGTGGGTCGGTGAACCCTCTCACCTCTGTCACCATGTCAACACAATCAGCAGGGATCTGATTGGCTGCTGCAGGGCGTGCGGTTATCCAGATGTGGGCGGAGGGAAGCAAGTGGCCCCTGATGAGGTTTGTCAGCAGCACGTCCACTGAGGTGGACTTTGTGACATCAGTCCAGATGGAGTTGTTCTGGAATTCCAGAGGAAGTCGACACTCATCCACACCATCGAAGATGAAGACAACTTGGTACCGGTTGAATCTGCAGATTCCTGCTTCTTTGTTCTCAATAAAGAAGTGATGAAGAAGTTCCACCAAGCTAAACTCTTTCCCTTTCAGTAAATTCAGCTCTCTGAAAGTGATTAGAAATGTGAAGTGTATGTCATGGTTGGCTTTGCCTTCAGCCCAGTCCAGAGTAAACTTCTGTGTTAAGACAGTTTTCCCAATGCCGGCTACTCCAGTTGTCATTATTGTCCCGATTGGTTGATCTTGTCCAGGTAAGGGTTTAAAGATGTCCTCACTCTGATTGTTGTTTCCTCCTTGGCTGTTTTTCTGGAAGCTGTTTCAATCAGTCTGACCTCATGTTCCTTATTGAACTCCCCAGTGCCTCTCTCTGTGATGTAGAGCTCTGTGTAGATCTCATTCAGAGGTCTTTGCTCCCCTGCTTTAGGGATTCCCTCAAACACACATGTGAACTTCTTCTTCAAATGAGACTTGATTTTATGTTGGCACTCGACAGCATCAGATCCTGAATGAGAAAACAACAAAAGACATCAGTTAGTGGATGGTGTCATCATGGGACACATTTCAATTAGTCTTGTTAAATGATCAACTTCATGATATTTAGTGGCTGGCAGTATATTGTTTAAGATTCTTTAGCCTGATAGCCCACAATAACCATACATACTGTATCTGGATCCAACCATTTAATCCTCAAGGGGAACCATATTTCAACATAGAAGATTTAGAAATGTTTGAATCTGAACAGAACAGAGTATTTTCTGCCCTCCAAAATAAGTCTCTTACCGCCCCACAGTGTGTCAGCCAGGTCCGCCTGGTTCATCTCCATCAGGCAGAGCTTTGTGATGTCTACCACTCCCTCTATGGCACGCCTCCTCTGCTCTTTGTTCCTCCTCCCTCTGACCCTCTGAGCCTTGTGGGGAATGAAGGAAGGGAACCTCTTCAGCCCTCTGGAACAGAACAAGCATCAATGTGAAAGCAGCAGGCAGTCTGATATTTATATTACCGTACAAATGTTAGTTCACTTGGTGGATATAAAGACTTATAACAAAATGATCACAAGGAGAGGATGACTTGAATGAAGTGCATTTATTGCATAAAAATAAATGAACTTTGTAAAACATAGCACATCATCAATGCAGTAGAGCTGTCATACTTCCTCTATAATCCCATTTGAAAGGCATTCCATATTATTTTTAATATTCTAATTATATTCTAATTTGTAACACAAATATTTAGCTTATTATTAATACTTACTGTACCTATATACTGTATACACAGGCTTATGCATTGTCAATGCCACTATTAAGCGGTCTGTCCACTAGAGGTCATTCTACTAATACGGGCGGCACTAGCTCAGGAGGTAGAGCGGGTTGGCTGGTAACCGCAAGGTTGCTAGTTCGATCCCCGGCTCCTCCTAGCGTGTGTCGAGGTGTCCCTGAGCAAGGCACCTAACCCTAACTGCTCCCGACGAGCTGGCTGTCGCCTTGCATGGCTGACTCCGCTGTTGGTGTATGAATGTGTGTATGAATGGGTGATTGTGTGGCAATATTGTAAAGCGCTTTGGGTGGCCACTGGTTACAGATAAAGCGCTATATAAATGCAGACCATAATAAACATTTATTTCTTATAACGGCACCTCTCGATGGCGTTAATATAATTAGCTGTCAGTGGAGATGGAGCGACTAAACACTCACGTTGTAAGATCCTTACATTGAACGAGATTATTTGTTGTGATTTTTTCACACAATTAAAGGCCCACTATGCAACTTTTTTAGCCAAAATTACATTAAGTATGCAGGTTGAGAGTTATGCTGATGGTTCTGCATCCATTTCTGGGTCGATTGGTGGGTGTGTCATTTACCCATGTGGCCTCTCCGGTGAAAAAGCGCATATGCAACTTGCTCTGTTCGGACCGACACAATCCGGATGTGACGCAGCGGAAGTGTCCTCGAAAATGTAGTCAGATTGTAGTTTCGAAAATGCTTTACGGCACAGACACACACCCAAACATGATACCGGCTAGATATGAACAGCCAGTTGCGAGGCAATTGTTGCATTCATCATGGATCAATCGACTGATAAGGGACCCAAGAGGCGACCGTCGGTGGAACAAAAGAAGAATGGACCAGAAAAGAGATCAGACACGAGTGAAAGGGGAACTATGCAACTTTTTTGGCTTGATTTACCTTAATATAACAGGCTAAGAGTCATTGCGATGGTTCTATTATAATTTTTTTTTCGATTGTTCGTTGTTTCGACTCACCCTTGCGCATCTTGGCGGAGAAAAGGAATATGTTTCTGCCGGCGACCCGCCGCCCACTCTCGCGTGAGTCTCGGGTCTCGCGAAGTAACGAATTGCTTTACGGCACAGACCCCCAAACACGGAACCGGCTCGATATAAACCCAAGTCACTAAGGGATTGTTATATTCATCATAGATCAGCCGACTAAAAAGAGACAGAGAAACCCAATGTCGGAGGAACAGAAGAAGAGAAAAGGGAGACTGACCGGCAGAGAGGCCAGACACGAGTAAACGTTGGGCAAGCTTTTCAGGAATAGCGTGAACTGAAAGGAAAAGAAGGCTGCAAATCAGACGCCGATCCGGCCGTGTTGCTTTTGAAATTGAAAGTACCCTTGGGTGGCCTTTGTCTTCGTGGTATTCTTGATGTTGATAGTCTCTGTATAAATGTGTTTGCTCAACCATTTTGTTGTGAGCCCTGTAAAAATTGTTTTCTCGACCGTTTTGTTGTGAGCCCTGTATGTTTCTAGCTTGCTTGGTTGCAACCATATAAACACCTTTGTTTCCATGGGTGTTTTGCTGTTCGTCTGTCTCGTCCCCCAGATACAGACTGAATCCCCGAATCCAGGTTCTTGTTTATTTAGATTATTATGTTGGCCAAACCTCTTACACTGATTGTTCTGTTCAACCTAAGATAAAACAATTATAATCTAGGATATAAATTCTCCCCGTCAACTATAAAAAAGGATGGATTTATGTTTATTGCAATACAAATACACCCTTTTAAAAATGTATAACCTTGCCTACACTTTATGAACATCTACTTCGGACATGGCTCCACGCATTCGCCGGCTTCTTTGAAAACAAATGCACATGGCTCGCGTAGAAGTGCATGGGGAAGGGTCGTCAACGAGTTGTTACGACAGTGTTGTGAAATATCTACTACGAAGCTGTAGGGGGCGCTGTGTAGAGAAATGTGCGTGCCAAAACCAAGAAAACAGCGAAGAAATGCCCGAAGTTGCATAGTGGGCCTTTAAGTAACATATTGAGTTGAATGGGAATGTATACACACAGCACGATTTCAGTTTTGCGAAAAGGCGACATAAATTGTATTCACACCAAGGTCGATATTTTTAAGGCTCTCACCAGTCAACCAGGGCTGGCGATTGCTATAAGCCATGGTTTCTCAACGGGAGCGGTACCGCCCCCTGGGGGGCGTTCGCACAACCTAGGGGGGCGCTGGGAACGTGATTCAATTTCTCGGGGGGGATTTTAAACTTTCATTGTTTTAATTTTTTTTGGGTGAAAAAATAGGCTACCTGAAATAAATAGCCTATTTTCATTCATTGGTTTCTAACCCCTCTACCGTCTCAGCTACTTTTTACTGTCTATGCGCAGTGGAACAGTGATCAAATACAGCGTGTTCGGTCCTGCACACGCCTGGACTCCCGTAACATCAGCTATCGTCATGATCTCTATAGTAATGCTGCTAAACATAACCCAAGTTTGCGGGTTAACAGTTCAATAACCAACATAACACAATCAAACATGGCCGATAGCAAGAAAAATATATCAAATTTTGTTTCATTTTGTTTTCCTCCTTCCTCTTGCTGTTGTTCAGTTCCAGCTGCTCTGAGCGTCGCCTCCACGAAAAGACCGTTGCATTTCAAATACAAAATATATAGGCCTTATTAGGCCTCTGCGCGCGATCTGTTTTCCCCGTGTCCGCGGTGCCCGTGGTTCCCGGGCCATTCATTCATTTGTTTACGGGGCACGGCGGGAGTCGCAGGAGTGGTCGCCCAAGGTCAAGGTGCCCGGGCCGCAGGGTGCCGCGGCCCAGGCACGACGGGAGACGTGGTGGCCGGGAGGTCGCGGGAGCGCCCGCACCGCGGTCACGGTGAATGAATGTTTAATCCAACCACTTCTTCCTCAACTCTTCTTTCTTGTCAAATAGACCTCTCTCTCTCTCTCTCTCTCTCTCTCTCTCTCTCTCTCTCTCTCTCTCTCTCTCTCTCTCTCTCTCTCTCTCTCTCTCTCTCTCTCTCTCTCTCTCTCTCTCTCTCTCTCTCTCTCTCTCTCTCTCTCTCTCTCTCTCTCTCTCTCTCCCTCCCTCCCGCTTTGGAAGTTTGATTGGGTTTATTACAATGATGGACAGTGCTGTTGGCCAATCAGAGGTGAGAAATTTGCATGTCATGGATATTAATTAATATTTTTTTATTCATATTCACAAAACCGACTCATTGCTCATTGCTATTAGTGACCAACCCAAAATCAATGAAAAACTATGCATTGACAACTTTAAGCAATATAACACGAGTGTGAGTGGGGTTGTTAGTTTATTTATATTTTTTTATGGGGGGGGGGGGGGGGTTAGGGTCAGGGTCAGGGTCAGGGTCAGGGTAAGGTCAAGGGGGCGTTCGCCCAAAAAAGGATGAGAACCACTGCTATAAGCGAACTAGGCGATTGCCTTCGATAAAAAATGGGTTGGGGGCGCCCTCTAGTGGCGCCCTTAATTCCCACTTACCATAGAATTAGAACAACAAGCGAAATAAAACATCTTTATTAAACATGATCATCCTAGGGCGCCCCCTCAGCCACACGTTTACTTTTCAACCAGATTATTCGATTTAATTGATGATTTTTGTGGGGGGGAGGGGCAAGTGCTGCGTCAATTTTTAAGGTGAATAGAAATGCCAACTGCTCAACTTTAGTTATTGAAGATAGGCAAAGAACTACAAGAACTTCACTCGTTTAATTTTGTAGTGGCACGTAGAGTATCCATAATAGCACATAGAATGTATAGTTAATCCAAAAAGCTATTAAATCTTCAACAAAATATGCAGATACTGTCAAATCGGTTCCAGGGAGTATATAGGGATTATTAATGTTGTTTTTGATGGTGTTACGAGTATTCGAATATTCGCTCGGAAAAACCAACGAACAGCCTGAAAAATGGCATTCGGGCCAGCCCTATAATTAAACATTAAGACACCTGCATGTTGTCTTAATGTGTTCTTCTGAAACCCATCCCCCATCACAACTAATGCCGCGTTTCCACTGCAGGGTGCGGAACGGTTTTGTTCGCAAAGGTGCGTTAGGGAGGGGGCGGTATAGCCCAGATCAGTTCCGAGGTCGCATTTCCACTGCCGACAGTACCCTTTGTGGTAGGCCGGATGTTGATCGCTGCGGCAGCTAGGTAAACATCGTGACATTATGGCAGCGCGACACAGTGTAGCCTGCTCAATAAAATCAATGGAAAAGTTGAACGCGACATATTAAACCAAGAGCTACCATGGAAGTCGTCCAGCAACAGTTCCTGAACTTTATGCCTTTCATATGGCAGTTAATCAACTTCCGAATGCAAGCTTTGTTTGACGAAAGTTTGGGACAAGAGCAGCCGAAAAAAAACAGAAATTTTTGGAGCTGATTCAGGATGCAACCGATAAAAGCAGCAAAGGCGACGACGTATACGGGTAAGAAATAAGTTATTCACGTGTGTAACAATGTACTTCAAACGTGCTGTTGCTAACAAACTTATCGTCTTGTTGGTCAGTCATAGAATCTCTACAACAGCCTAAGCTTCATTGAATTGCAAAAGGTTTCTCTTAAACCAGGAGCGATATCATATTTTATAAACTCCATATTGTCGTGTTGATAAATCGCATTTGTCCAAGTAACTTTAGCAATCAGATTAAAGGAGCGAGTAAAGAGTAGAATATTTCCAACAGAATTGTTGTTGAGTACAGGTATAAAGTTACATGGATAGAAAAGTGAAGCTCAACTGCCTCAAACTAACTTCGCTAACCCCACCTCCTTATAAGTACTTTCATTAGTTATTGCTTATAGTTTCAATACACCTCTGCAACACAAGCAATACATTTGTTTATTAAATTATGTTTCCTATTTGTGTCTTTCAGATGCTTCAGCTGTTGCACATTCACAGCCACAGGCCAACAGTTTGGTCTTTCAGCCGAGCCAATACCTGGTGGGAATCGATTGTTCCAGCATTCACCAACAGACAGTGGGTGGATAACTTCAGGATGTCAGAAGAAACATTCATGTACCTCTGCAACAAGATGCGTCCAGCGCTGCAGAGGCAGGACACAAACTTTCGCGTGTTTGTCCCCCTAAAGAAAATAGTTGCCATCGCACTGTGGAAGCTGGCAACCAACGGTGAATACAGGAGCATAGGCCATCTTTTCGGTGTGAGCAGAACGACTGTTTGTCGATGTGTGCAACAGTTCTGCAATGCTGCCTGCAAGGTGTTGGCTCCAGAAATGATATGTTTTCCTGACCAGGAGAAACTCAAAGAAATGGCAGCCTACATTGAGCAGAAGTGGGGCCTTCCGCAGTGTGTTGGTTCCATTGATGGGTCACACATACCCATTATAGCCCCACAGGAGTGCCATGTTGACTACTTCAATAGAAAAGGCTGGCATTCTATCATCCTTCAAGGTGTTGTGGATGGAAAAGGACTGTTTTGGAGCGTGTGTGCAGGAATGCCTGGGAGTATGCATGACGCTCGAGTTTTGAGAACGTCCGGAATGTGGGAATTAATGGAGCGTGGAAGACTTTTCCCAGCCTGTACCAGGAACATTTACGGGGCAAATGTGGGTCATTTCATTCTAGGGGACTCTGCCTATCCGTTGCAGAACTGGCTCCTCAAAGCATTCCCTGACACCGGCCGGTTGAGTGCAGAACAACTGCTGTACAATAAAAGAGTCTGCAGGGCCCGTGTTGTGGTGGAGAATGCATTTGGAAGACTTAAGGGGAGGTGGCGTTGCCTTCTGAAAAGGAATGATAGCAGCATCGAACTGGCCAAAACGATGATTGTGGCTTGCTGTGCCCTCCACAACCTTTGTGAGAAACATGCAGAGGACTACCAGACTGAACTGGGCATACCTGCAGCTGTGGCAGCAGAGCCTATGGTGCCACTTGCACAGGGGGCAGAAGAGGAGGGTAGGGAAGTCAGAGAGGGTGTGATGCGCCATTTGAACATTGAAATATAAATGCAGATTCAAGTTTTGACCAGCTGGCAGTTTTGTACATGTATATATTTTACAAATAAAAACCTTTTGCTTAAATCTGCCTCTTCATATTGTGAAAATGAGGATGCTGTGTGTTTCCATGTAGATTACATTTGATGCTATTTAAAGTGAGTTGAGGGTGACTGGTTTCGGCGACTTGACTAAAATCAAAAGTGCCACTGCATTAAAAATAACACTGCAATATGGCGTTTTGATGTTCAAACTAAATATGAACCTTAACTTCAAATTAAGTATCGATTTTACAGTGCAGAACCAATTATTGTCCTATATAATACGCCAGGCATCTTACTGGTTTCCCCTATTTTAATTGAAAGTTAAGAAATGATGTCCACTTTCCCCATGTGTGAAATATGAGCCATCCCGAACTGTGGTTGTGTAAACTGAACTTCAAGGTGACCATAAAATGTGTAGAAAGCAATTCCTGCTTAGTATATATTTTTTATTAAACAGTAAAAATACAGGAATATTTATTTACATATTAAAACATAAAAAAAAAGGTTCAGAGGGTCAACCCCGCATTCGCCATTCGACCATAAACCAGCTGGAAGACCTTCTCGTTCCTCACTGCTCCCTCTGCACGTCTTCCTCCCCAAGAATGCCGAGGAACGTCTCCACCTCCTTGTTCAACCAAGCTAGCGTTTAACGAGACATGTTCATTGTAAAGAATAATACCTCGAGGCTACTGTTTGCTTGTTTTTATCCCCACGTCGCCCAGATGTGACGATTCTGTCGACCAATCAACGGAGGGGGTGTGTAGCAAGAATTTCCCGGGACCCTTTCAGGCGTCTCGTCTCGTTTTCAGTACCCCAACGGAGGAGTACTGAAAACGAGGCCAAAACGGGTACGGCTAAGTCCGGGTCACGCCCACTTTTGGCGGTGGAAACGCAACCCGTACCGCACCTTTGCGAACCGAACCGTTCCGCACCCTGCAGTGGAAACGCGGCATAAGACCTTGTGAGACTCACATTTTATGGCTAGCTCTTACAAGGTTCAATAAAACGTGTAAAAAAAAAAAGATAAACTTCAGAGGCAAGAACAACACAACTGTATGAATTTAGTTTGAGTTTTAAACAGCAATATTTTGATTAGAAAATACATCAATTAAATCCGCATGCGCATTGCGCACATTCCACCTCTAGTTTTACTTAAACCCATAGCAATAATTTCTTAGCGCATAATATAATAACATTTTGGCTATAATGTTACAACGTATAACATTCGACATCTTTAAGAGAATAATATTTATGTATACATATAAAAATATGTTTTTTTTTTTTTTAAGTATATACATAGATACACATGCATACATTTTGTGGCACCAAAAGAGAATGTCTCGCCGCAGTTTCAATGAAAGATCATGGAAAATAATTAACCTTATGTTATCTTCTCTCTCTCGCTCTCTGGAGATAGGCAGGCTCTGCATACCTTCCCCTCTGTATCTCGAAGCCTCCCCCCCCCCACACACACACACACGAGAGTGGCATACACTTTTCTTTCATGCTCCACTCTGGACATTCTTTCGAGCACTCATCGTGAACGATTGTACTTGGTACCGAGTGCGAGATTACGTCCTCTACTATAGGTCTCTGTGTAGATCGGGTCACAATGGAAAATAGCAAGGCGTTCTTTGCACTTTTTCTATCTTTCATTTCTCCCATTCTTCCGTCCTTTCCTAAGGCCGGCACGGTCTGCATTCCTAAGCGCTTGGTGTTATCAGTAGCTCCATAGCTGACGTTCAGAGTGGATATTATCTTATCTGCCAATCCGCTGATACCACACTAGACTGTATGCTCACATTTGACATTGAAGTCTATTGGAATTTTGTTATTAAAGACGATGGATTACTAAAGTACGAGTCTCCCCCCTCCAGAGCCCTTACGCCCGTAAAATATCGCATCATCTAGAGATAATAATCTGCAATACTTACAATTAGACTAAATAAATCGGATAAAATGTTATCCAAAGTCCCACCTGAGTGTGATGGAAAATCTTAATGTTACGTTTTTCTTTATGAGCTTAGGTTTTGTATACTATTCCGTGTATGGTCTTGTCACCCTGTTATTCTGCAGAGTCGTTTAATATGTAAACCTTTGTGGTTGGTGATGCAATCTGTTCTCACTCTGTTCCTGTGTTATCTTCTGTTGGTTTAGGCCTGTTTTCCTTGACCCCCTGGGGAGCGCAGAGAAGCAAAGGGTGATAAGGAACGGCCGCGACTCCTTATTTATGACATCCTAAGGAACTTTGTGTGCAGGGCCACCGAGATAATGGAGGTTACTCCCCTGGGGCCTGTACTACGAAGCTTGATCAGAGGGTCAGCGAGGTATGTTGTGCTGAAAGCCTGGGTTAGCTGTACCACGAAAGTCGATCTCTATAAGCGTCGCTGTATCACCATGGTGACACGCTCGCAACCAAACTCTGGTCGGGAGCAGATTTTCAGCTTAGTCTAGCCGGAGATCGGCTACTTAAATCGGCGTGTGCAGCTTCCTAGCCCCTCCTCCGATAATGGCGTCACCATTTTTGGGTGTTCCCGTGGACCTCGGCGCACTTATCGTACAGGCGTCTCTCTGGAGACTGAGGGTTTTTCGGGACAGAACCGATCCCTTGGCATTGTCTGATGATATTCTTTATGAGAGACACAGATTCTCATCAGAGGGTATTCGTTATTGGATCTTCCTTGTTGGACCTTATGTAGTCAATGCTACACAAAGAAGCTGTGCACTTACTAGCTGCGTTTACATGGAAACATCTGATCCGCATAGATTTCTATGCGGAATAGAAAATGATCATATGTACGCCTCATTCGGAATACAATTATCTGTTCGGCATAGAATTCTATGCCGAATAGAAGAGGTGGTGTAGTCCGTTTTAATCGATACTTATTCCGAACAGATTGGGGTTTAACTTAGAGCATCTGCAGTAGTTCGCAATTGGTCCACTGAGCTCCGTTGCTACTTTTATGCACACCGAACTTGACCGCTGTCAGGAAAGTGGATTTATTGCCTGATTCACGTCTTTGCTCGTAAGTAGTCCGGTAAGTGTGTCCGGTTGCTAAGCGACGGGACATGGTGTTTATTAATGACGTGTTCGCGTATCGTAGTGTCCGCATGCGCCCGAGATAACTGTAAATGAGTAGGCTACTACTAGTACTTTTGCAGGCTGAACGTTAAAATACTTCTTTACTTAGAGAGACCACTCTCTCCCACCAGTCTTGGCTGCGGACTCGCATTCAAATTCCTCTTGTTTGCGGCGGAGGTGGGGGTAAATATAAAGATCGGACGTAGCTGTGCTGTCCTCCTTCTTAATTGAAGGAGCAGGCAGAGAAAAGCTCTTTCCTGCTGTGCTTTCATTAAAATCAAATTCACAATGCCAAATAGTGATAAGAAGTCCATTATGGGGGTAAAAGGGATGATGATACATAATATTTTTTAGACAATATGCAGAATCTTTTCACTTACGAATTAACACGGTCGGCTATTTTTTGCCAGCACGCCACCCTAGCCATATTATGGGCAACCGTGTTCCCCTTGGCTGTGATTTGAACTTTTAATTCCTCGTAGGAGTTCATAATAATACACTGCTCGCCTTGGATGAAATACACTGCTCTCGCGCGATTTTTTTTGCATAAGGGTGAGTCAAATGACGCGAGAAACGCCCCTTTTATGTGAACGCGCATTAAACATAAAGCGGAAAACCTGGTTCAACTAATTTAATCTAAAGTTAGCGTCGTGGTACCATTTAACTCTGATTGCGAGTTGCGGCTCTGTCGAGCCAGGTTTTCCCAAGAAAGCCTGGGTATGTTCAGCGAGGTTCGTGGTATACCCCCCAGGTGGAATACAGGAGGGGATATAGAAAGCATACTTCAGAAAAAACTAAGGTTAATTAGGAAATAGCCTTTATTATAATTGATTATAACATTTGTGTCGAACAATAACTAACTTGTGAATTTGTTTTTCTTTAGGTTCAGTTTTTGTTTTGTTTATTGTACGTCACCGTACCTTTAATACCCAGATGTATGAGCATTATTGTTGTGAGTTTGGATGACTCTTTATTCTACCTAGTTTAGACAGTTTTGATTGACCTGGCTCAGAATTCCCCCCACAAACTTGGTATCAGAAGTAGGGTCGCGGCTCTCCTCGGGAGCCTCCGAGCCACACGTCGACTGAATGATCATTCCTGCGGGTTCCGGAGAGGTGACGGTGGGGCTCGTCGGGGGCTCCGGGAGAGTGGGCGATCACGGGCTCATACGGTGAGAATTCAAGTCAGTCATGTTTAGAAAATGGAAATAATGTATCGATTTGATGTTGACCAACAAAAAAACTAGATAAATATAATAATACTGTTTATGTAATGGTTTAGGCAGGTCAGGGACTTGCATAGCTAAAAAACTGTTAGATAAATACGTAAGGATAAAACTGGGTTTTACTTTACTAGAATAAGTCGCATGTACGTTAGATGTGGTATGCAAAAGGTAGTGCATTAGCATATGCAGAGAATAAGTAACACATAATAAGTACATAATAAGTTAAGTCCTTTATTCATCCCTTTTTTAGGGGGAAATTCTTTCTCTGCTTTTGACCCATCCGGGTAGCCGGTGAACACATACACACACAGAGGTCCACACACAGAGGTCCACACACAGGGGGGCACACACAGGGGGGCACACCGGCACTACCGGAGCAGTGGGCTGCCGCGGTGCAGCGCCGGGGAGCAGGTGGGGGTTTCAGATGCCTTGCTCAAGGGCACCTCATCCGTGGAATTTTTTCAGGATTCGAACTGGCCACCCTCCAGTTACCAGTCCAACTCCTTCACCATTATGCCACGGATGCCCCCCACTTATTACACTTATGTGTAATAAGTCACACATAGTTGGTATGCACAGGTAGCGAATAAGGACAACACGGAGGGACGTATTGGGTATATAGGAGTCAATCAATGCGAGCAATAGGTAGAATAAAAGATTAGGTCATCCAATTTAAAGAGTTAGTGTAGGAAAATCGGGTAGAATAATGAAGGGAATTGTATTGAGAAACGGTTAACACAGAAGTGATATTATGATATTTTTAACTCTGATAAGTTACCTTTGGATTCGCCCCATCATCCATCCCCATACACACTCAGGGTAATCGCCCTGATGTGTATCCATTACACACACACTTGGCTACATGGGTAACTGGGACTGAAGAATCCGTCTCCATCCCTCCACTTTGCAATCTATACCTCCTTATGGGTGGGTGGGTACTGATTGTATCCCAGGCACGGCTTCCTGCAATAAGCCAGTATGGAAGGCTGGCTAGCCAGTGAGGGGTAAGATCCCACCTTGACATCCAAAGACAGGCACAGTCACGATTACTTGGCAGTCACTGTGAGCACTGGCTCACTTGATCATGAAGTGACAAGCTGCAACCATCATAGGAAGAGCCAGTTGGTGGAAGGTGAAGGAGGAACAGGAGTCAGATATGTCAGCTCAGGCAGCGGAAGTGGTGCAATTGGAACAGGGCATGTCTCGTTTTCTTTTATTTGACTTTTGCGGTAGGGCTGGGCGGTATGGCCTAAAAAAAAATCCCTGATTTTTTCACAAAAAATACGATTTCCGATTTAAATCGATTTACATAAAAAGGCATTATGGCATGCCCTGCCATTGTAAACAGTGTAACCTGTAACATAACATAAAATGTAAAATATATAAAATATAAAATAAAATATTTCTGTAAACATAAAATATTCCTAATGATAAGAGGTAGTTCTGATAAAGTGCCAACATAACAACTTTCAACATGTGTTCATAAATATACAGTGTTACGGTAATTACCTTAAAAAAGGGAATAGTAACAGGAGAAGAATGAGAAAAACACACACGCAGCTCTTTCCTTCACTCGTCTGTATTGAATGAGGAAGAGGAGCGCGATCCCCCTACTGGAGCCCCGAGGCATTACCAACAGATCGACGAATTACCAACAGATCGACGTATTATTAAACCACACAGATATATTTCAAATGAATTATGTTTACCTGTAAAATAGATTATACATATATGAATAGATTGTTGGATACAACTTGTCACACTCGCTGCCATGTTTGTGTATCACTTTGGTAAATGCGCGCTCTGTGCGGGGGGAGGGCTGAGCCCATTCCGAACTACGGGAGCTGAGAGGGAAGCGTTGGCGGATGTTGAAGAGAAAACCGATTTTCATTAAAACAAGTGAGCGTGAGCTACACACTCGAGTTAATCGATAAAATCGGTTCATCGCCCAGCCCTACTTTGCGGTATATAGGCCTACTGACGCATGTAATGTTTTCGGTTTTGTGCATGACTGGGAACAGCGTGGTTTTAAGGCAGCTGATGGTAAACTCACCAATATCGACCTTTGGTTTTGGATATACCTTACCAATAGATAGGTTTTATTTACAGATAGTTAAGGAAAGGAACTTCAACTTGGTTGCACCAACGGCGTTGTTAGGTTTGCTTATCATTTAATGCACATGGCATTAAATGTAGTCGTTTGAAATTAAATGAAGGTGGATACTGTAATCAAAAATTTGGACTAGAAATGTCATGCTAAGGTTAAAGGACTAAATAGAATTAGGTAGATGCACTATCTATAGCACTACTGAGTTATCACATGCAAGCTAATAGAATGATACAGCTAACCTTGCATGAAATGCCTACGGTTAGATTCATGCCTTTGCCTAAGTTTCAAGGGTCCCATAAGGGACTTCCATTAGATCAATTAAAAATAGAATTAACCAAAATATGTTTGAACTATATAGATATGGATATGTTATTGGCAGAGCAAGGAGGGGTGTATGGGATGATAGGGACGACATGTTGTACTTTTATCCCCAATAACACAGCTCCGGATGGGTCGGCGGCCAGGGCGCTGGCAGGATTACAAACCCTTAGGTTTGAATTAGTAGAGATCTCCAGCATTAATGACCCTTTCACAGGATGGATGGAGAACATGTTTGGTAGGTGGAAGGGCATGATCCAGTCAGTGCTCGTCGCGGGAATAGTGGCAGTAACAGTGTTAATTGTGGTCGGCTGCTGTTGTATTCCCTGCGCATGAGGGCTACTGAATCGGCTGATCACCACATCAGTGGGCGCTCCAGAAGCGTCAGGTGCCATTCAGGCTTACATGGGGATCAGATATGATCCGGTGAACATGGACGACATATCACCTGAGGGGCCTGACCCTATCCAGCTGTAACATGTAGAATAGTCAACACCTATTTTAGTAGTAGCGCCTGTATATAAGATAATCAATATCCCGGATTTACTTGAATGACGAATTATTAAACAACCAATGCTGTACCACTGCACTGATAATGGGACTGTTGAATTTCTTTGAGCCAGTTGTTTACATGTTTCTTGCTGATGACACGGACCAGTAAACGATTAAACGCATGATGGAGGCTCACATGATTTGCTAGTAACCTCTCTATGTGAGCCGCGCCCTTGACAAGGAGGGACGAACGTTGGGTTCATGAATTACAGGTCCTGATGACGACAAAGGAAACAAGAGCTGCGTCTACAACAATGTCCAGAACCCCCCACATGTAGCGGCGCACCAATACATGAAGATCACCTGAGCCATTCAAATGTCCAAAACCCCCCACATGCACCAGCGCACCAATACATGAAGATCACCTGAGCCAAAATGCATGCGAGCCTCCAGACAATCTTGAATTTTACATTTTTTGTTATGTCACTTATTTTTGTCCCCTTCACTTTAATGGGTGCTGAAAATGTATCACTTTGTCGCATATAACCAGAAGTATTAATTTGGATTTCTATGAATGCATTTATCTATGTGCCTATATGACTATATAATTGTATGACAACCAGGTAATATGCTTATTGTTGTATTGTTGACAATGACCTGTATTTCCTATGAGACCCACCAAGGTGAATGCCGTTTCAGAATTAGGGGGACGTGTTGTGGTTTTATCTCCCCTATGGAGTTTTTCCACCTCGGTCGGTGGTGTTGATGATTTTTTCCTACTTTGACTATGTTTTCGGTGTGGTAAATGGTGCTTATGGCTTAACATCTTATAGAATGGTCATCTGAGATGACCATGGAGGGATTGTTGTGTAATTTAAGCACATAAGCTAGCCCCACATAGCCACAAGGGAGCAGGATCATACACATAAGCTGCATTACCCCCACATACCCACAAGGAGAGCAGGACCGAACATATAAGCTGTAATAACTACTCCAAACACAGATGGCAGCATCTTTGGAAAGACGAGGAAGCCGGAGCCAATACGTCACGTAGGCCACGCCTACTTGATACAACCGCGGAGCGGGAGTGAGATCAAGTCAGAAACATATGGCAGCCCCGTTTGTAGCCCCGTTGCTAGAAGACAGGTCAGCCGTGTGTCGCTCCACTCGCGCGCTAATTCCAATTCTCCTCCTTTTGCTTCATAGTTACCATACCGAAATACTTTAACAAATAAAGTGAGTTAAAGGCGATCCGGTTTATATCAAAACACATCTGGTGAACTCAACTAACTGCCCCACACGTAACACTGTTACGTATTTTAAAAGGTCCCATGGCATGAAAATCTGACTTTATGTGGTTTTCTAACATAAATATGAGTTCCCCTAGCCTGCCTATGGTCCCCCAGAGGCTAAAACTTGCGTTCAGTGTAAATCGAGCAGTAGGTGTTCTGCTCGCCTTTGAAGAAAACGGAGGCTCAAGCACGCTGATTTGGAATGTGGTCCCATATGTCGTCATAAAGGATCTAAGCTCCTCCCCTTTCTCTGCCTAGCCGCCCAGAGAATTTGGCCCGCCAATGAGACACGACCCTGCGAGCGCCACACGTGTGTGTGTGTGTGTGATTACACACACTGTAACGCAAGTGATTGCTGTCGGTTCTTTGACGTCTCTTGTATTTCCACAACGGGACTGTAGTGGGGGTTATCTCAGGCATGGTTGAGAAGGAATTTGGGGAAAGGAACTTTGGCTTTGACTCCCTGAAGTACATGAACTGCGACATGCCGCCGGTTGCCGCGAGGCACCACTGCCGCGAAGCACCACCGCTCGGCAGCGGGCAGCGCGCTCGTCAGTCTACTTCAGATTGATGTGGAAGTGGAAGATCCAGAGACGTCGGAGAACCCGACGAAGTCGTTTGTGATTCATAATATCGTCTGGAGGCGCACACAGCTTTTGGCCGTGATAATATGTATTATATGATATAGATATCTGTATTATATGATATTATTTAGATATATGCTGCGTTTCCACTGCAGGGTGCGGTACGGTTCAGTTCGCAAAGGTGCGGTACGGATTGCGTTTCCACTGCCAAAAGATTTAACCGAACCGTACCGCACCCTGCAGTGGAAACGCGGCAATAGAGCTCCAGGACTGTAACGCAAGTGTTGTACACTTCCTTGTTATTTGGATAAGCGTTCTGCTTTTGGTGTTATGGCGCATAACACAACGGACTCTCGTCTCTGGTATTTCTACAACGAGACTCGTAGTGGGGGTTATCTCAGCCATGGTTGAGAATGAATTGGGGGAAAGGAACTTTGGCTTTGACTCCCTCAAGAACATGAACCACGACATGGAGGAGAAAGGGATTGTTGGCCGCGAATGTCTCCCACTAGAGCCCCGCTTCCCGCTGCCGAGGGACCAACGCCTCGGCGCTGCAGGAGGCGGAGGTGCCTAAGTGCTGCCCAACAACAATCCCTTTCTCCTCCATGTCGCAGTTCAGTCTACTTCAGATTGATGTGGACGTGGAAGAACCAGGAACGTCTGAGAACCCAACGCGGTCGTTTGAGATTCATAATATCGGCTCATACAGCTTTTGGCCGTGATAATATATTTTATATGATATAGATATCTATGTATAATATGATATTATTTAGATATAGAGCTCCAGGACTCCCGTGTGTTCTAGAATATTTACAGAACACTGCTAAAGGCTGTGTGCGCCTCGCCATTGCGATACATCCACTGTAAACAGAGCGCATGGTACCGTGGCTGCAAGCTGCTCAGGGCCACACCCCCACCCTCCTCCTTGACCCGCCTCGCTCCTCCTCATTTGCATTACAGCTACAGACACCAAAACAGCGCATTTGGGGGAAGCTCAATGTGCGACTGGCTCGGAGTGGCTGTAACTCTGCACGACGGCTGAATTTCGGGAACGTCTTTGAATACTGTGTTAGTGGCCCACTAATACCTATATTAAAGCATCCATACAATAGCATGTCATGGGACCTTTAAGCACATAAGCTGCCCCCACATAGCCACTAGGAAGCAGGATCGAATACACAAGCTGCATTACCCCCGAATAGCCACTAGGAAGCAGGATCGAACACACAAGCTGCAATAGCTACTCCAGCCACAGATTGCAGCACCTTTAGACGGGTGAGGAGGGCGGAGCCAATACGTAACATAGGCCACGCCTACTTGATACAAACCAGAGCGGGACTCAGATTTGAGGTCAGAAACATGCGGCAGCCCGTTGAGAGAACCGGGGGAAGCCCCGGAGCTTGAAGTAGCTCTGCGGTATTTCTCTCCACGCATGTTAGATACAATTCCCCCCCTTTTGCTTCATAGTTACCATACCGAAATACTTTAACAAATATAGTGAGTTAAAAGCGATCCGGATTGGACTACTTTCTTCAGGAACGCGACAACACAAAGCTTCTTTTATCAAAAAACCCACCCTAACGTAATTTTGATGAGAAAGGTTTTCTCTGTCAGTTGTCAAAAAAAGTGGACGGACATGGTCTCCATAGCAACGACCTCAGCTACCCAACACTGATTAAAAAAACGTTTGTTTCTCTCAATCAAAGCACAAAACGGGACAACTGATGCCCATAAACTTAACCCATACATGTTGTTAAAATCGCCGTTAATGTGCAGCCATCGGGTCTTCCGTTAGCCAATGGGATGAATGAATGCTCATAGCTTCATATATTACCGTGGAGGGATTACTTTGCAATAAGTGGAAAACCCCCTGCGTCGAAAAAAGAAGCGCAAGGTCCTCCGTTACCCAATGGGATGAATGCTCATAGCGTCTCTGTGTACAGCCATCGGGTCCCCTGTGAAGGGGTTACTTTGTAACGAGTTGAAAACCCCATGCGTCGAAAAAATAAGCACAAGGGTACCCTTTTGCATCAGAAACTGAAGCCAAAGTCAATGACCGTTCGTCAAAAATCGACGCGCTCGGAGTGAGAATGTGTTGCTGTGTTATATGTAGGGCAGTTCGCTGAATTCAACAGATGTGTTTTGATATGGGTAGGTAAAAAGGTAAAGCCAAATAATAGATTTATAGCATTTAACATGAACAAATTGTATAAAATCAAAATATGTTTTTTTTTTACAAAATAAGCTTTGTAGGCCTTGTATTAACACATCAAAGTTGGTTTGACACAAAATCGTCCCTCATAGCCAGTGCTAAATAGATTTTTCGAATGTGTTGAATATCCAACGTCAAATATTAAACTAACTTTACCACGCTGTGAGGGCAACGGGCTGCAGCTGACAACGCGGACGAACGCTGGGCGGAGACGTTGTAATTTCAATTTCTAATTTTTTTGCGCGCAAGTGTGAAGAAAAATGAAGTTCATCAACTGAATCTACATATGGACTTGCTTACACACACACACACACACACACACACACACACACACACACACACACACACACACACACACACACACACACACACACACACACACACACACACACACACCAAAAAACAAAGAAAGAAGTAATAGGACCTATTATTAGTTTTGAGCCACTCCAGTCTGTTACCTCTCCTCTCTGGAGGGGCGTCCATCTTTAAAGCTAACAGGATGATTCATGGAGTGGTCACTCTTCATGGAGACACAGCTGGGTCCAGGGGAGTCTGCTCTCTCCTGCTGGACTCTTCTAGAAAAACAAGAAAAAAGCTTTTTCAACTCTCATTTACAGCTGTAAAGCTGTAAAAGTGTTAAAAACAGCTCAACTCTATGCAAATGACCTGGTAGCGTTTCAGCTGTACATGACCACCAGCTAATCGGAATGTAGATGTCTCTCGTCGGCATGGGTCCCAATAAACATACATTGTGGTAGGAACTTTAGTTCCTATTTCCTACCACAAATCTGTTCCTTCCTTCCTTCATCATGGTGCGTGAAAGAATAATTGCGGCTGTTGCAGGGCATCGTATATCATACGATCGTATATCATACGAGCCTGTTCATTTACAGGGACAGGATTAAGAAAGCAAAGGCGTGGGACGATGTGGCCAAAGAAGTTGGCCACATCGTAAGGGGTGTTAGTAAGCTTATTACCCTCGCAGTGCTGTCAGCTGCAACCTGTTCTCACTCCACCACAAGCACATTATTTATCTGATGTTACTTTTTATGCTGTTGCATATCAATCCGAACTGCTGTGGTGAGGTGAAAGGAACGGGCTGCAGCTGACAACGCGGAAGAGCGTTGGGCGGAGATGTTCGCGCATTTCAGAAGCAGGGAGATACCGCACAAAAATCTATTTCTAATTTCAATTTCTAATTTTTTTGCGCTCTAAGTCATTGAGAGCAAGTGTGAAGATAAATGAAGTTCATCAACTGAATCTACATATGGACTTGCTTATATTCACACACACACACACACACACACACACACACACACACACACACACACACACACACACACACACACACACACACACACACACACACACACACACACACACACACACACACCAATAAACAAAGAAAGAAGCAATAGGAAACACCATTCGTTTTTAGCCACTCCAGTCTGTTTGAAACTCCTACCTCTCCTCTCTGGAGGGGCGTCCATCTTTAAAGCTAACAGGATGATTCATAGAGTGGTCACTCTTCATGGAGACACAGCTGGGTCCTGGGGATTCTGCTCTCTCCTGCTGGACTCTTCTAGAAAAACAAGAAAAAGGCTATTTGGACGTTTGATAGAAGATGTATTTTAATAATCTGATTATTTAATAATCCCCACCTTTTTCAATAGACTGAAAATCTGAACCAGGATATCCCTCTCATTCCCACCTTGTCAACAACACACATACAGCTCTTACTCAGACTAATGATGGAGTCATGATGTATCACTGCTGAGCCCTAAGATGGACAACAGTCACAGACAGAGAGATCCTCTTCTTACCTTTTAGCTTTGCTCCGGCGGCCAAGATCCCCAGACAGAGTGGTCTTAGAGGTAGGACCCTCCTCCTCTCTCTCCTCATCCATAGTAGACTGGAGAACTGGACACAAACACAACTACATATTGTTTCTGTGGATTATATTTGAGTACCAAATGTGAAATTACTGCAGTGAGACTTCCTATCCTCCTCCTGTCTGATATACACACACACACACACACACACACACACACACACACACACACACACACACACACACACACACACACACACACTCTATCACTCTCTATGTCTAGATCTGCACTCGTATTACTCTCTATGTCTAGATCTACACACTCTAGAAGTCTTCGTCTAGATCTCAACACTCAATCACTATCTATGTCTAGATCTACACACCATCACCATCTATACCTAGATCTACACACTATCACCATCTATACCTAGATCTACACTCTTATCGCTTTCTATGACTAGATCTACATACTCTATCACTATCTATGTCTAGATATCATACACACTCTTATCACTCTCTATGTCTATATGTACATACTCTAGCATTCCCCCGGAAGATGGTTTCACACTTGACTGAAAGTTTTAAGATTTATTGAAAAATCCCCAAATCCAACGTAAGAGCTGGTTACAAAACACAAACAATAAATCGTTAGCTTACTTTACATTCGGTTTTCACGGTGTTTTCATCACATTAAGATGGCATCAATTCAACTTAACCGGGGCTAATAAAGTTATCACAAACGCCAAAAAAATGTATTACAGTATTAGTAAACTTGTTCGGAGGTTGCTAAATATCTTTAACCGTCAGCATATCTGCAGTTATATTGCCGCTTTCACAGAAGCTACGTTGAACTTATTATTGCAGTCAAAAGTCCGCAGGATAACAGGAAATACAAAAACGCACGCTTCAAAATAAAAGCCTTGTGCTAATAAAACAGGAAGTAAGACAATAAAAGCTTATGCTGCTATCCATTTGGATTTACGAAGTGGTAAAGTCGCAAATCTCCCAGCTTTCTTGCGGCATTTCACTGAGGCACGCCCCCTTTTGGTCGTAGTATCTCGTCGCTTTCGAAGTAGAGCGAGCAGAGCTGTACAACTCGCAAAGAAGATGGCTGCGCCCTTAGTTAATGGGGGATGAGATGTATTTTCTTTCTATTTGTACCACGTTGGTGGTTTTAATGTCGGTTTTAAAACCTCTTACACACTTGATTTCATTGCTGCTTTAATCCGGTCACCAATGTATGCATTGCACGGTCTTGCTTTGCGTGCAATTCAATGTAAAGTTTTGTTTGGAAGCTAGTTTGCTAAAGAGGCTATGTTGCTAATGATGACTAGCCTGCTACTACTCCCCCTCGTGGCTCGACAGAAACACAAATGGCAAACTGGAAGGCTGGAGCAAGGGAAATACGTCACATTCTCGCTGAAGCTTGTCATTCGTACCAGCGTACCATCCAAATGGATAGCAGCATTAGACCATGCACAAATACGTTATGAAGCAACAAAAAAACACTGTTTAACAGGGCTTTCTCTTGTTCAAAGCAAAAACACGATTTGGGTTAGTTACATACTCTATTACTATATGTCTAGATCTACACACTATCACTATCTATGTCTAGATCACATACACACGCCATCACTTTCTGTGTCTAGATCTACACACTATCACTATATGTCTAGATCTACACTCTATCGCTATACATGTCTAGATCTCATGCATACCTATACATACTTCCCTTCTGAAACACTGAACTCTCTTCCAGTAGATCATAGTCACTAGACGTATATTCGGCGCGGTTTCTTTGATCTTACGCCCGACTCGCTGATTATGGTGAGTTGATGTAGCCTGTGAAACGTCAGGCTTAGTTTCCTTTGCAAAATAATACCATCCTGGAGATAATTGGTGCGGTTTTCGTCACGCTATTACAGTTACAACCCCGGAAAATAGACAAATGTCGAATATAAAACCAATTTCACCGCGCCCGAAAGCATCCGGTGAAAATAACAATAACTGTGAACACTTGTTTTTGTGTCATGTGTGTGATACGCAATCTGGTTGCGGAGTGACAAGGAAAGATCTGATGGTGATGCTGCATTACTCCAGCTCTGCGGTAATGCAAAGAGGTGTGCGTGTGCACTGTTGTTGCTGAAGATCAACTGTCTTGTTGTGGATGTTATGCAGTAGTGCATATTGTGGCTGTATTGGCTGTATTGGCACCTAATATGGAATTTGTGTGCATGTCTGAGTGTTTGGGGGTTGGCCGTTGGTGGAGTTCGTTACCGAAGGCCCTGACCCCACGGTACGCTACTGCCAATAAGTAACTAATTTTATCAATAAAACCCCACAATAAACGTCCACGACATGAACCAAACTGACCTCACTAGTACAGCCTGAACCTCCAAAATAAAAGTTAATAGCAACTCTGAAGTGTCAAGTGTCTAAAGTTTGATTATCTTTTCAGGTGGAGCTGTCACTTGAGCAGCCATTCATAAGGGAGACGCAGTGCAACTGCAAAGCTGGCTTGGGACAGTGCAACCATCTGATCGGGCTGCTCTACACTCTCGCTCACTTCGCCAAGATGGGCTACACATCTGTTCCCCCAACAACCAGTAAGACGTCACTGCCTCAAGCCTGGCATGTTCCATCGAGGGCCCTGGGTGCCAGTCCAAGAACGGTGAATTCTGTGAGTGTTTCTAAATTAAAACCACTGGTGACCAACGCACCCCCGCCAAAGAGGCAACGGTCGTCTGAAGGGGTGATGTCAAACCTCTACTGTCCTTTGCCTCTCCCGCTTCCATCAAATGCCTTTGCAGAGAGCCTACACCGGAACCTAAGTCAAATAGGAAGCAAGAGTCAGATTGTGAGGGACAGGCGTGGTCACCCCACGTATCTGGGATACGGCCAACTGGAAATTGCGAGTCTGGGCAAAAATGAGGGCAATGGACTCAGGACTAAGAAAAAGTGACGTTTTAATCCCTCCAAAACATTCACAAAAAATATAGCAACGTTCCAAATGAAAGCACTGCATCGGTCAGCAAACAAAAACTAAGATAACCTAACATAGGATATCATAACCAAAACATACGTCTTTCGTACTGGCCTCACGTCAAACCAGCACCACCTTCAGCCCCCAAACACCAAATGAGCAGCCCTTAAATAGGGAAATGCCAATTGGACCAATCAAGGCCGTATGGGCCAGACCATTAGTTGGGGGAACATTCTTTACCTAAAGCTACCTTACTATACTGCCCCCTACCGGGACGGAAGACCAACTTTCCACCAGCCCTATATATATATATATATGTAAGGGATAATGCCCGACGAGGTGTCCATTATCAGGAATTAATGGACGACGTGGAGTCGTGAACTGTCCGACGCGAAGCGGAGGACGGTTGCCTCCGCGAAGTCCATTAATTCCTGATAATGGACACCTCGTCGGGCATTATGCCGCTTATACCACGGTCACTTACCAACGGTGACCATAATAAAACCATTCATTTATATTTTCATGCGTTTTACAATCTGAATATAAAGTTTTCCACAAAACATACATTTGTTTCCCTGGTTACGCCTGAGGGTCCGACTAATACCCGGAACCACCATTACACGCCCGTTGGGTTCTCATGCAACGGAAACGTTGTTCACTCCTCCAGTAATTAGGACGGACCATAGCTACGACTTTAGAACGGGAGGTAGCGGGAGGTATTATAGTCCGCTGAGCTTTGTTTTGCGTTGCAATGGTTACCACTATTTTAGAGACGATCCGCCAGCTAGCGCATTAATTGAGAACGGTAAACAGACAATTTGACGGAACTACTTGTCCAGGTGTCCGTATATCAGGAGTTAAAGCCCATGGTGCAGGTTAACCGGAAGTTTTGATTAATGGGTACATAAAGCACTCAAAATATGTATATAAAGTTAGAAATGTCTCCAAAATGGTGTTAAAGTCCAGTTTTTGTAGTTTTTGGTTAGTAACGGTTATTTTTTACGCAATTTGGCGATGACGTCACGTAAGGTAGACGCATTAGAACTAGCATTATGGCGGACGGGGATGAGGAAGAGGTAGCAAGACCCACTGTCAACATTTATGATGGCCCACAGCCATATAATTTCGAACCGGTTAGGCGTATGAGGGGAAATGAGGAAATCCCGAGAGCCGATGGCCGTCAAAGACAAATAAATGCATGGTCAGAGGAGAATGAGTGGAGAGTTGGTGAAGTGTCCTGGTGAGTTGCTACCATTTAGAAACGCAGCAAGGAGCGCTGGAGCTAGTAGTCTATGAACAGCAGTGCATACAATAACTTATTTTCTTTTACTGTCAGTGAATAGCATCGAATGAAAGTCAACGTTTTCTTTATATCTAGTGACAGTGATTATGTCATTGGCTCAGATAAGTACCCTAAACTTAGTCAGAAGATCCAGAAATAGAAGGCATATTATGCCTTCTATTTATTCTAAATATGGGCTAGCTTGACAGTCCCACCTGTGAACCCCTAGTGTTTATTCTAAGCTTTTACCTTTCTCCGGTGAAAATGTTGTTTGCAAACGTAGCCGACGCCGAGTAGGCTGGTTATGTCTTCAGTGTGATTATTTTTGATAGTGCTAACTCGTTTTCCTCGTGATTGATTGTCATTGAAACTGTCAGGGTACCGCTTACCGGGAGAGAGCAGTAAGCGTGTCTGTGTCGCTGTGTTTGGCAGGTGTCTGTGTGGGCGGTGTCGTCCCATGGAAACTGTGGTGGAGAGCTTGTGTTGTAGGGAGGTGAGCGCGTTTTGGTCGCTGGTCGAGGAGCTCACCCCGCGGCCAGCAGATGTAACGTGCCTAACGCAGCATCCTGGATTTGAGGCATGCTGCCTGAATCCGTTTGTGCTAAAAATAGCATACACACACTTCAGGCAGGATCATGGTCCCCTTCAAGCCAGCACGCACGAGTATGTTCATGGTTTATGTTTACTTTACAAATCTTTTTACACTGAGTCATTTGAACCAACAGTTATAGGTGACAGGAGATGTGTTGCATACACAATAAACATGCATAAGAAACAGGCTTAAAATGACGTTTCCAACCTACTTACAGTTTTAAACTTAAGAATCTTTCCTACTTATCCCTAGGCAATACCGGTACACTGCGTACAGGCAAGCTATACGCTGGGCTTATGGCGTTTTAGGGAGGAGTATAAGGAAGCCTCTACCCTCTTGTGTGGTTTCAACCATCAGACAGCAATTCCAGAATGGTGACCAGACCTATCAGGGCTTTCAATGGCCTTGTTTGGATTAAAATGAATAAAAATAATAGTTATGCTTATTCTGTTGTGATCATTCAATTGCCCTTAAAATGTTATAAAGTACACAGAACACATGCATTTTGGATAAAAAAAAGTTGATTGGCATTGCTTGTAATGGTTACTGAACAAAGACACAGGTTGGAATTAAATCTATATAAAAAAATGGTTAGGCACAAAACATACAAGGAACACTGATGAAGGGCTAGACCCGCAATGTTTAATTCTAATTCTAATTAATTCTGCAATAGTGTAGTCATACCCGAGGGTCAGTTGATGGTTCCCTTTCTCTCTCACACACACACACACACACACACTATTTCATGCAGTGAACATGCAGTGACGAAACTTTGATTTCAGAGGTGGGGGGGACACAAATATTTTTTATAAAACTCTTCAGTTCACTGTGTTTTCTAGTAGTTCTTCTAGTTTTCTGTTGCTACTTTTAAGTTTACTGTTCCCTTTTTTGGTTTGTCTGGTTGTAAAGCATGTAGCAAAACATTATCACCCAATTCTGTGTTTCACCTTGTTAGTCAACTTCACTCCATCTCAGTAGCACCAATTTTACACTTATTTTTGGAATATATGGTAAACAGACCTCATTTACATAGCACTACCCAGTGGTGGGCAGGTCAAACTGGCAGGAATATCACAGGTGGGGAGAAATTGAATAAAATGTCCATAATTCAGTGTAAGTAGTCAAGTGATCAAATTTATTTAAAATGAATGTAACACAGAACCACTGTCATTTTAGGCAGTTATAGTAGTTTCTCGTCTTGTTAAGCCTTACAGGATGATCGTGGCAATTAAGGTGTGAAAGGGTGCCTATATTTATAATTACACGGTTTGTCTGATAACACTGTATTTGTTATCTCTTTGTTTCTTTCACACAGTGGCGAGGTTAACAGATCCACCAGCCTCAGTTAGTATATTTGCGGCTTCTCAGCTACATGAAGCTTCCAAACACATGTTGTCTTCGGTCATTGGCAATGATGAATTCCTGGCAGAGTTTCTTCCTGTCCAAGGCATCAATCCTTTCTTGGTGTATGTGACAAACTGCCACATTGTTCAGGCGTTTCTGCTTCATGCAGTTGCGAAGCCAGGTCTTCAACCTCCTCAGTGCACTGAAACTGAAACTCCTCTCGGCTTCAGCAGACAAATGCCCAATTTACAGCGGAAGATTAACACGGCCTCCTCCCCAACTGGCAGACCGGTGTGCGTACTGGTGCTGTTTATAACCTGATGGAGTGACAGCCGGGACGGCCAATCACACAAGGAATGCAGAGCCAATGGAGGAGCTTGTGGGCAGGTCTAAACTAAAGCAAACTGGCTTCAGCTCGAGCGGCCGTTTCCGCTTGGTCCTAGTGCCTGACGACCATAGCGTAACATGGTTTCCGGACGGTGAAAACTGCAGGGGACCAGAACGGCCTTTTGAAAAAGCGCAGGGGACATGTCCCCGGTGTCCCCCCCCCAAATTACGTCCGTGGATACATGCAGTGATACATGCAAAAGCACATCAAGCAGACACACAGTGAGCCCAGACAACACCGCACACAGAGGTTGACAAGGCACAGGTAAAATGATTACCAAATTATTTTGAATTACATACAAAGAAATTTCATGCAAATAACAACTAAATCATTGGACTTGTCCGTGGAAAAAAATAATAATGTGAAATTAGGTTTTCTTGAAGCGTGACTGCCGGGCTAGGTAGAGGCTGATGGCCTCCTCCTTAGGAATCTGTTCGAAGGATTTGGCGATGGGGGCGGGTGCATCGGAGGACAGATTGGCGCCAACCTCTCGAAGAACCGCGGGTGAATTGGCGTAGCTCTCCCGAAGGGCCTTCATTAATGATGTTGCATAACCTGCAGACATAATAATAATAACATTACTTTATAAAGATCATTGTCACTGATCACTCGTGCGCCATCTCAAAATATGATAGAACTGCCTGACACTGCTTACCGTATGAGGCTGCCTCTTTGATGGGACGCACCACATGGGCACCTTTTCTGAAGCGCGGATACCGCACGCAGTACTTCTCTGTCCCGTCACTTCTCCGTGCTGTCTCGCGATTGGCATTGTGATTATAATGCAGCGCCGCTAAGAGAAGCCTACAAAATAACACATTTGAGAAAACCTTTGAAACTTGGTGTATGACAAAATACTACAATAGGCACGTTAATAGGTACTATTATTACTATAAAAGGCATAATAATTGGCAGTGTTATTCCATTGGATAGCACTGACCTGCTATACATCCCAAGGTATGAAAACCCTGTGTGCTTGGGCGCGAAGTGCAAGATGAGGGAGTGGTAAGCCTCAAGGGAGAAGGTCTGGTGCTGTGGAGACAGCTGACGAACATCTTTCAGCAAGGCAGCCCTCATCATTATGTTCTCCAACTTGACTGCTGCCAATGAGCCTGAAAAGACCAAGACAGGTAGGCAGGGAGGCAGACAGACACACAGACGGAAAACGTACAAATAGACAGGAAGATGGACAGACAGAATTCCTTTTTGAAATGGAAACACATGAAATTGTCCTGCATATGAATTATAGCAAACATAAACAGTAAACAGAATGTTATGAGATTGCCAGGGAATGAAAAAATAATTTCATCACAAAGGTCACATGTCAAAGCATCAAGACAATTACTCAAAGACAGCAACTAAAACAAAACTATGTATAGCGTGCATAATACCAGTACTGTACCTGGGTCCAGCCACTCTTTGTTGCGCTGATCTTCGTCTAGAGGGCCATGGGCACAACTGGAGAAGGCAGGGGTGTCATGGTCATGGATGTCCTGGATGTGGTTCACTAAACTTCTCCATTTGGCCTCCATGACCGCTGGGTTGCCATCTGGGGTTGAGGCTGCAGTCCAATAGAGGTGATTCACTATAGCTGGCCTCCACAACTGTAGTTGGTCACACTCTTTGGATGCTGCATCCAATGCCTTCCCCAGACCTGTTTTAGAACAAATGGTATTAATTGATATGCACTAACAAAAACTGCTTCAAGGTTCCAACAATGGATACATACTTTTGGCAATGTGCCACACGTCAAAATAATGCTGTGTCCCTTCAGGGATCAGCTCCTCTCTCACCCATTTGGCAACCTAAGGAGAAAAAAACCACAAACATCCAGCTTCAGTGCAATTCAGATATTTACATTCTATACTGCATTTTTATTGTAAATACCTGGCGATGTCGGTCCGTGATCAGCGTTGCCAAATGCAGGTCGTTTCCCCTCAGCAGGCCAACACTGCGCTTGAGGCCTTCAAGCTCACACCATGAGCTGTTGGGGACCTCTGAGCTCTGCAACATGACATAACAGTGTAAGTGTAGAATGCTGGTGGTGTTGAAGGAGGCGTTAATGAACCGAAGCGTTGCTGGACCAGGCATTATGATACACTACTGGTACATACATTGTAAATTAACTGGCAAGACAGTCAGAGCTATCAGATTGTAATTAGATATTCAGATTTTCTAATCAGATGGCCACGTAAACAAAACTGCATAAACAAAACTGTACCTGCTTGATCTTAACAAAAGTTCCTTCCTGCTGCACGATGCTACTATCCGACCTCTCACAACAGGCCGGACAGATGGCAAAAAGGCCCATCAGCTCCTCTTGGCAAACAATGAATTTGTCAATGCAACTACAACAACAAAAAATGAGGGGGAGGGGGGCGGTGTCATTCAAACTAACAAAGCATTGAGCATTCAATATGGTCTATGTTGGTTTTAGATTATCTCACTTGTGGTGGGGGTCACACGTGTAAGGTGGCTCCTCATCAAACAATTCCTCCTCATCCATCGGCTCTTCGGGCACCCACGACAAGTCACTGATGACAGTGGCATTATCATCATCGTCGTCGTCAACTGTCTGTTCAGGACTAGCGAGGGGAGTGGAGGTTTGTGGGCTGATTGAAGTCTGTGTGCCCACGTTAACCATCTTGGGCTTCAGGTTAACCTGCACAGCTGTGGCAGAGGCAGTAAACATACCCAAACATATGACAATCATGGCAAATCGGCGGCTATGTTTTGGTGTAGGCTATGTATTCATTTCATCAATGTGTATGGAAATGTCCTACTTGCAATGTTTTAGACATAATATCTTCCCCTTAAAATACCAAAGATTTACCGTGAGACCATCGGGGGGGCTTCAAAAAACATTGTGTCCCAGCGTCAGAAGTGGAGGAGGGCAAGGGCTGATCCCCAGTATCGACACTCTCCACAGTGTCTACACTGGCCACGGTCTCCTGCTGTGAGGCGTCTGTCAACATCTTGCGAAAACAAATATAAAAAAGTATATTAGTATAAAGTATAGTATATATAAGTATATAAAAGGTCACGGTCAAATACAGTATATGTGAAAGAGAACCGTAGCAGTCTAGCACTAACACAAAACGCAAACACACTGTTGTGAAAGCCGCTTGATGTTGACGATCACTGATCCAAACACTAGCCATGAAGCTTTCATGACGATATGGACATTTACGTCAGGGCAATTTTGTTTTGGCTCATATTCGTGAATCACGAAATATGCTCTTCTAATGTCAGACTGATCATGCTTGTAGATGAGGCTGTGTCAAAGGGAACACGGTATGCAAAATACACAGAGCTAGCTAACGCGCAGCTTGTAATTAGCAGCTATAGCATGATGCTTACCGTGGCAATCTCTCGCTTGCGGCAGACGGTGTCTCTCGACCTCGGGACAGGGCAGGCAGAGTGGTTTGCATGCACAGACGGCACGGCGGTAGGAATTAACTTCGCCGTCCTCTTAATCTTTAAACCAAGTGAGACCATCTTGGCATCCCCTGAGTGGTAATCCTCCTCCTTGAAATGCGCGCTGCATATTCTGGAGTACGCGGTAACAGAG
Source organism: Gadus morhua (assembly GCF_902167405.1). Taxonomy (NCBI): domain Eukaryota; kingdom Metazoa; phylum Chordata; class Actinopteri; order Gadiformes; family Gadidae; genus Gadus; species Gadus morhua. The sequence goes on from NC_044062.1 coordinate 28,306,659, forward strand.
CTAGCTGAAAAATCTGCCCGCCTAAACTTGACAAATTGCACCCAGCTTCGGAGAATCCCTTTGTCCTTGGGGAAGCAATGGACCCTATGTCCACTTTTGCTGGAGTTGTTGCACCCGCCACAAATACAGTAGAAAACCATGTTATCTACTTATATATGTACTCTCTCTCTCTCTATATATATGTTATGCTATGCTATGCTATCCCTCACTATCTATCGATGTTATGCTATTCTATCTATCGATGTTATTCTATCTATCTATCTATCTCTAGGCTCTCTCTATTTATGTATTTACTAATATAATCTGACACTGTCACTCTCTCTCACTAGCGGCTTCGGCTGTCGTCCAAAAGCGGAGTACCCTACGTGACGTCATGCAATGCATTGTGGGAGAAATAAGAATCATCGCTAACCTGTGGCTAATAACCACTAATATATCACCTACTTTTCCTAATACTTATATTTTGTGATACCCTACAACATCAAATACAATGGATAATTGTTTAAATGTTTATTACCAACTAGAAAATTGCCAGAAAAGAAGAAAATAGAAACCTGCACCATGCCCTTTAATGCACACCCTGCATCCAATCAGAATCGAGTATTCCCGCAGACCGTGGTGTACATACATACACACATATATATATACATAATCATAATAATAATTACTCTAATGCGAGACAGTGAGAAGGGGGAGGATTTCACCTTCTCACATTTCCCACCACCTCTGGAGTTTCGCCAACAGGATGGCGAGACAAAAAGTCTGCGACAGTATTCTGCTTTCCCGCTTGGTACTGCACCGTGAAACGAAATGGCTGCAGTGCCAAGAACCAGCGGGTGCTGCGAGCATTTGAGTCCTTCATGCTACCCAGGCGGTGATCCACAACGAAGGGGTCACGACCCCTGTCTCCCCCTTAGCAGCCTCTGTTACACAATCACAGTAAAGGCCGCTTTACCAAGGGGATCAGTGGCATGACCCATGTTCATCGCCACATAGGCGCTGCGTGCTTTGCCGGCCCAATCCTCTCTTGGCCGGCCAAAGCCATTGCTAACCTCACAAATGTCATGAGGTACTGCTCAAATGTCGTCATCCTCTTCCAGCCTGGGAATGGCCGCCCTGGGCCAGGTCACGGGCGCTGCTGGTGCAGGTGCAGGTGCTGGTGCAGGTGCCAATGCCGGAGCTGGTGCTGGATCTGGTGCAGATGAAGGCCTCCGATCAGCCTCAACGTCCTCCCTGAGCTGGTTCAGCTGCATCTGGACACTCCTCCAGCGCTGCTCCTGCTTGGACGCCTCCCGCTCGAAGAGCCTACGCACTGCGGTAAGGTCCGACTCCTCAGGCGGGTCTCCGCCGGATGCCTGGTCCTCACCATGGCCGTCTTCCTCCTCCATCTCGAGTAGAACCCCTCGGGACAGCCTCTGCTCCATTTGTCGCCAGATTCGGCCTCGTCCTCGCTGTCCACTGAGTCCTCGTCTTCCCCCTCGTCTCTCCAGTTTCTCAGATTGCGTTGAAAAAAAATGTCCCATCACTGCCACCAAATGTGAGGGACCGGCGTGATCGCCCCACGTATCTGGGATACGGCCAACTGGAAATTGCGAGTGTGGGCAAAAATGAGGGCAATGGACTCAGGACTAAGAAAAAATGAAGTTTTAATCTCTCCAAAACATTCACAAAAAATATAGCAACGTTCCAAATGAAAAAAAAAATGACTGCATCGGTCAGCAAACAAAAACTAAGATAACCTAACATAGGATATCATAACCAAAACATACGTCTTTCGTACTGGCCTCACTTCAAACCAGCACCACCTTCAGCCCCTAAACACCAAATGAGCAGCCCTTAAATAGGGAAATGCCAATTGGACCAATCAAGGACGTATGGGCCAGACCATTAGTTGGGGGAACATTCTTTACCTAAAGCTACCTTACTATACTGCCCCCTACCGGGACGGAAGACCAACTTTCCACCAGCCCAATATAATATATATATATAAACACATCGCTTCTCGGCCTTTTGGCTAAGACAGTGATCCCCTCCGTTGTCTGTCTATATATTGCCTATTTAGTGGCAAATATATAGCAGGTTAGGAGGATATTGCACCATCTTTTTGGTAAGTTGGGGTCAAATACCAGTTGCTGATACCCTTTACCAAGAAGACCATTTTCCAGTTCGTTTAAGGTAAGGGGCTGTATTACCTTGTTTATTCACTGTTTTATTGCTTTTAACCTCTTAATTTTTTAAGAGTGTGGTGTCTCCATCATGTCGGTTAACCCTTCCGGCATGAGGAGGCACCACAGTGTACGTTTTAAATTTAAGTCAATCAATGGAATTTTAATTCCGATGTCCCGGCTTGATTTTTCAAGGAAGCACATCCAAGGAATCCTGATGTTTACCGGAAACGATTTGAATTGTATTCTGACTCTGCCCTTTAACAAAGGATTCGATGTTAGCTTCGCAGCCGCAACAACCCTCAAAGAATTTTGGACACGCTACGACACGGTAAAAGACCAGTTTTCAGCATTTGAAGTGGAGATACTAAATGATGATTCCATTAAAACCGTAATCGTCAGGATGTTCAATGAAACTGTAAATGCTGATGATATTTGTATATGGCTGGCAAGATACTGCACTGTGAGGGCCCAGGCCACCAAGGTGAGAGATGAGGATGGCATCTGGAACTGTTCATGGAGGGTCCCCATACAACAATGGCGGGACCCACATGGCTTCCAGGGCCTGAAACATCTCCCATCCATGATGGCTCTTGGAGAGAACAGGGGCTACATTCACTACCAGGGACAGCCCAAGCTCTGCCACAAGTGTGGCGAGCAAGGGCACCTGGCGGAAGCGTGTACCAAGGTGTTGTGCGGCAAATGTAGAGAAATTGGACACTCTTTTGAAGAATGTACCAATGGCAGGAAGTGCAACCTCTGTGGAGACTCAAACCATCTCTTCAGAGATTGCCCGAAATCTTTTGCCAACAAAGTAAAACAAAATGCAAGGAAAGTGGCAGACGGGGGTGCACAAACAATTGAAGACACCAGGCTGGAAAAAATTACCCTGACTGGGGGAGAGGGGGAGGGGCCTGAGGTTGCCCCACCTAGTGGTGAGGTGAAAGAGGGTGGTGGGGCCCAGGCAGCCGGTGGAGCGGAGATGGACTCCACTTCAGACTCTGACGAAACCGGGAGTCTCGAAACAGTCGGCCGGTCGGAAGAGTCTGAAGTGGAGTCCAGTGAAGCCTCCCTCCCAGGAGCCCAGCCTGGGAAGAGTGCAGTGTCGGAGATGTCCTTGGAAAATGACGGAGCCTCGGAGAAAAGGGGAAGAGCTGGCTCCTCAGACAGTTCATCTGTCGGGGAGCCCAGAGTCTTCCCGAACCACCCCCCCAACACTCTCTCCTTTTTACACATGGCACTGCAGTCAACCCCAAAGGACTCTGTTTTAAACCATGCTCGAGTCTGGGAGGGGAATGAAGGAGACTGAAGAACCCCAGACCGTTTTTAGTCTTTTGATCATAGAACACCAGTATCATTTAACTTGTAACAATTTTACGCTGTTATTAAGACGTTTTTAAAACATTTTAACCTTAAATACGAGGATTTAAATGTTTTAACTAACCATCGTTCTATAATCAAAGAAGTGCAGGGGCGGGAACCAGAGAGTCCAGAGCGCGGGCAAACATACAGCGAGCCCACAACAGTCTGGCACAATGTGAACCATCATGCCCCCTCCAACAGACTCCGGGACCTGTCATGGATGGCAGCTCACGAGATCCTCCCAGTCAGGGCCGTCATGCACTCCCGGGGGATGGCTGCATCCCCAACCTGCCCTCGGCCAGGTTCTGGCGCACCTGAGTCGGTGAGGCACCGGTTCCGGGAGTGCAGCGCTGCTGGAGACCAGTGGGCAACGGCCGGCTCCCGGCATTCCCGTACTTTCCAGCAGGGGAGGCCCTGACAGCCCAAATGGTGCTGTATAGGGCGAGCCAAAAGAGTCAGCTACCACCAGACTTTCCCAAGCAATGGCTCACCCTAGCCGCCATAAAATACGCCATATGGGCCTCCAGAAACCTGCTGGTAAGAAAGCACATGCAGATCCCCCCCGTGGCTGTGATCCGGAAGGCCGCAGCAATGGCCCAAGTGGCCGGTGCTGCAGGCGGCAGGCCTAGGACACGGCCACAAAGAAGAATCGCCTCTGTGCCCATTCGGATGAGGGAGTCGGAGCCACACGCGGAAAGGTCGAGGCAACGGCGGCCTGGCTCTCCGGGAGAGGCAGGTGGGAAGGAGCAGAGAGGGGAGGAGATCCTCTGAGCCACAGGTCCCGAGAGACCAATGCTGTTGGAGAGAGAGCAGGATGGGGCGTTTTTATTTTTTTAATTGGGCTTCCTCCCGTCCCTGCACAGCTGTTTTTGAACCATTTTTTTTAAGCATCACAATGATTTTATAAAACAACAACGTATCCATGTATTTAATTATATTTATATACCTTTTATTGACTATGTGATGGTTTTATACTTGTTGTTTAATTGAAATGTTTTTTAGTGTGTATGCTTTTAAAACAATGACCTGTAAAATGTGATAAGAAAGTTAAATGTAGTAACTTGTGTCAATAATTTTTTTTCAAATGAAAAAGAAATATATATATATATAAACACAATATAATCATAATAATAATAATAATTACTCTAATGCGAGACAGTGAGAAGGGATTTCACCTTCTCACACAGATGTTAAAGGTGACATATTATGCTATTTTCACAGCAAGTAAACATAGCATTTGAGGTTCCAAAAACGTGTTTTTGAAGCTGTAACTTTTAGGAAAGAAAATCTCGCCTACCGCCATTCCCTCTGGTTCAGTCCCTTTCAGAATGCGCTGTTTCAGGGGGGTGTGGCTTCAATGCAAATGAGGCACCCTGCTCATTGCATTTGGACACGCCCTTCTAACAAACTGATACCATGGTTACGGAGAGAGTGCAGCGTAGCATGTGAAAGTAGCGGACATGGCAGCTTCAGTGGTTCAACCCTATATGTTCGAACCTGAATCGGATCCTGAAGAAGGAGAGGAGGCTCCTGCAGAACCCCAGACTCCGAGAATTCAGCAGGATGCTTCTGAATGGTTAGTCATAGAAAAACGATCTATTTTTTAATGAACTTTTCAACGTCATTGTCTGATTTTCCCGTATAAGTTTGACGCTAACTGCTGGCACTAGATACATAGAAGACATTAGGGTTGCCGCGATGTGGACATTTTCACACCGAGTAATACACTCGCGTCAACACCGAGTATACACGGTAGGCCTATAAACTTTGAAACTAGGTCAACCGCCATCTTGTCCGTCAACTCTCCTTACACTCTGACAGTGTCTGAATCGCTGTCTAATCAATAGGATACTTCATTCACTGCCTCTTCCGTGTTCATTCGAATATTATGAATAGTCTGCATTGGGTTCCTTCCCATGTATCAGACGCTTGCGGGGGCTAGCCGTGTTTCAGTATGCATGGTAAGGTGCTTTTGGTAAATATGTCATGTTAATATTGCAAATGAATTCAATATAAGTATCTAGTAGCCATCTTTAAAAGCTAGGCGATTATATAGTAAGCATATTGAATTTACACTAGTTGTAACTATATTCTATTTCACAAAACGTGAAATGTCAACCAGATGTGTTTGTGTTGTAATCTTGAGAATGCCTAGCGCTACTGGACATTCAACTTAGGCTAGGAAAATGTGTCCATCTGGAGCACGCACCAATCTCAGATGTGGGAGCTTATTGGTTTATTGGTTGGATTATTGGTTGCAAATACTGGTATGCCAGGTTTATTTATTTAGCATTATGCATGCATGATTTATTTGTATTTGTTTGTATAGGTGCACATGTGGAAATTGTGCCACAATGCAGTCAGAGCCGGAGAACTTATGCTGTCAGGAGGTGCCTCAGGTAACATTAGCAGCTACCTAACCCTTACCTACACTTGTTTGCAGTGCATGATTTCTGATAACATGCCACTGCAGATACTCACCTCATGTTATCCATAATAGGTTACAAGACGGCTGGAACAGCTGGATGAAAGGCCTCCCTGCATGATAGACCATCCAGGTTTAGAACCGGTTTGTCTGAATGTGTTCTCGCTGCAGAACGCATGCAACATCTACAGCGCTGACTACGGTCCTTTGCGACTACGGGGGATAGAGCAGTTAGTTTTACATATAATAACCTACTTGACTGTTCATACACAATCAACTAAATAAAGTCAGACAAAGCCACAATTTCACATCATATTTTAACATAGCCAATTTTTTCATAAGCAGATACTGCATATTACGCATTAATTCACATAAAACATTGTACAGATACAATAACAGGGATGCAAACACATGTATGACAAAAAAAAGGAGCTACCCGAAGTCGGAAAAAATATGACGGCATGATATCCTATTATCATGAGAAGGCCTATGCTATATGCTATATGCCTAGAAAGATAAAAAATATATATTAGTTACTCAGTTAAAGTGCCTTTTTAAACTAAGTAAATTTATTTTCACACACACACAAACACACACCTCTGCATTGGATATGCGATCACATCTGCTGATCTTATCTGCTGCTTAGGGGGTTTCTGAAAGAGGAGAAGCTGTGCAACACTTTGTGTAGTTATTGTTGTTGTCACTTTCCTCCGATGAATGTCTGCCTCACCCGGGGATTCCACCGGACGCGTTTTTACGGCAACGTTAGGGCCCTAGGCGGCTGCATGCTTCAGCGTTGGTGTTACGTTGTTGCGCAAAATTTACTCAAAGCAATTCATGCTCCCTTTTAGGTTGCGCGTGTTGCGCGTGTTGCCAAGCAATTTACCGCCAGAACAGTAGGTGGAGTAATATGTGGAGTAAAGTTTTTCGTTGAAGACGACCTCGAGAATGACGTCTTTGTCTGTGGGAGTCGTTGGTTTGTTTATGTGCCAAAGTTTGATGATCTCCTTTCGCGAGTCATCCGATATCTTCCCGACTCTCACCAAAACCGGCCCTTATCAGGGAGCAGCTGGCAGATTATTTTTTGTCAGATGCTGGCGTGTTTCCCCACCAGTACAATGTGCTACGATTGGGTATGCGCACTGACCAATAAATATATATACATTGGTCAGCATGACTTTTGATTCATTAGTTATGTTACACAAGTTACCTAATTTGGTTTACGTCAAACTCATTAATTCATATCCATATCAAATGTTTATATAACAGCTACTGCCTTGACAGATGAATGAATTATTTAAGTGTAGGCCTATAGCCAAAGGCTTTAAGCTATAGCGAATAATGTCCACATAAATTATATGGTAGGCAGCATTATTAGAGAAAAGGGGTTTATTTATCAAATACAGAAAATAGTCCCACCATACACGCACACATTTTTCATTCACTACACAGTACTCACGCTTTCCAATTTCATTCACTCAAAGAGGCTACTGAACTTATGTTTCACACAGAACATGAACACTTATGTTTCACATAGAACGTGAACACAAAACATTACGTAATTAATTCAAATAGGCTAACACTAAAACAAATAAGGCCAGTAGGCCTAATAGAACGAATATCGGGTGACAAGATCATTAAAATGGCTCACAATCCCGCATCAGCTGTTTGATGTCGCGCATCAAAATAGCACTTCGCCCCTGTGGAAGGGTTCGCATAAAGGGTTTGCATAATTATGTGCCAGATAGGGTGGAAGGTGGCGGTATGAAAACAGGAAATGTGATACTCCAGACAGGAAGTAGTAACCAGACGAGCAGACCAATCACAGCCTTGCAGGCTGCGCGGCTCACGTAAAAGCTTACGTAAAAAATGACGCAAGTCTAGAAAGATCGCCCGACGCACGCAAGACGTGAGAAGTCGCGCAAGGGGTGCGCAAGGGCGCGCAAGGGCCTCTTGCGCTTGCGCTTACGTAACTGAGCATAAATCGGCCTTAAGGCCGATTTATGCATAAATCGACTTGATTAAAAGTCGATTTATGCATGAGTAAATCGACTTTTAATGATGAAAATGAGTAAAAAGCACACCAACACCCTGGTGTTGATTAAAAGTGCAACAAGAAAATACGAGGGGGGAAGGACAAAAATCGTCCGCAGTATTAACAAAACATAGAAAGTTTGATACGAGTTGATTTAACTCGCCACTCTCACAGAGTGGGCGAGTTAATTGTAACCGGTAGCTAATTGACGGGCAAAATATGTGTGTGTGTGAAATGTAGCTTTTAGACATTTTAAGGGCGCGCACATACTGAGCATAAACGCTTACGTTTATGCTCAGTTACGTAAGCGTAAGCGCAAGCGCAAGAGGCCCTTGCGCGCCCCTTGCGCGACTTCTCACGTCTTGCGTGCGTCGGGCGATTTTTCTAGACTTGCGTCATTTTTTACGTAAGCTTTTACGCGAGCCGCGCAGCCTGCAAGGCTGTGATTGGTCTGCTCGTCTGGTTACTACTTCCTGTCTGGAGTATCACATTTCCTGTTTTCATACCGCCACCTACCACCCGATCTGGCACATAATTATGCGAACCCTTTATGCGAACCCTTCCACAGGGGCGAAATGCTATTTTGATGCGCGACATCAAACAGCTGATGCGGGATTGTGAGCCATTTTAATGATCTTGTCACCCGATATTCGTTCTATTAGGCCTACTGGCCTTATTTGTTTTAGTGTTAGCCTATTTGAATTAATTACGTAATGTTTTGTGTTCACGTTCTATGTGAAACATAAGTGTTCATGTTCTGTGTGAAACATAAGTTCAGTAGCCTCTTTGAGTGAATGAAATTTGAAAGCGCGAGTGTGTAGTGAATGAAGAATGTGTGCGTGTATGGTGGGACTATTTTCTGTATTTGATAAATAAACCCCTTTTCTCTAATAATGCTGCCTACCATATAATTTATGTGGACATTATGCGCTATAGCTTAAAGCCTTTGGCTATAGGCCTACACTTAAATAATCCATTCATCTGTCAAGGCAGTAGCTGTTGTATAAACATTTTATATGGATATGAATTAATGAGTTTGACGTAAACCAAATTAGGTAACTTGTGTAACATGATAACTAATGAATCAAAAGTAATGCTTCCAAGTGACCAATGTATATATATTTATTGGTCAGTGCGCATACCCAATCCATCGTAGCACATTGTACTGGTGGGGAAACACGCCAGCATCTGACAAAAAATAATCTGCCAGCTGCTCCCTGACAAGGGCCGGTTTAGGTGAGAGTCGGGAAGATATCGGATGACTCGCGAAAGGAGGTCATCAAACTTTGGCACATAAACAAACCAACGACTCCCACAGACAAAGACGTCATTCTCGAGGTCGTCTTCAACGAAAAGCTTTACTCCACATATTACTCCACCTACTGTTCTGGCGGTAAATTGCTTGGCAACACGCGCAACACGCGCAACCTAAAAGGGAGCATGAATTGCTTTGAGTAAATGTTGAGCAACAACGTAACACCAACGCTGAAGCATGCAGCCGCCTTATAGGGCCCTTACATAGTCGACGCAACGCTACGCTACAGCTTCCTACAGCTGATGCGGGATTGTGAGCCATTTTAATGATCTTCTTGTCACCCGATATTTGTTCTATTGCTGGCCTTATTTGTTTTAGAATTAGCCTATTTGAATTAATTACGTAATGTTTTGTGTTCACGTTCTATGTGAAAAATAAATGTTCATGTTCTGTGTGAAACATAAGTTCAGTAGCCTCTTTGAGTGAATGAAATTTGAAAGCGTGAGTGTGTAGTGAATGAAAAATGTGTGCGTGTATGGTGGGACTATTTTCTGTATTTGATAAATAAACCCCTTTTCTCTTATAATGTTGCCTACCATATATTTTCTGTGGACATTATCCGCTATAGCTTAAAGCCTTTGGCTATAGGCCTACACTTAAATAATTCATTCATCTGTCAAGGCAATAGCTCGTTGTATAAACATTTTATATGGATATGAATTAATGAGTTTGACGTAAACCAAATTAGGTAACTTGTGTAACATGATAACTAATGAATCAAAAGTCATGCTTCCCAGTGACCAATGTATATACATTTATTGGTCAGTGCGCATACCCAATCGTAGCACATTGTACTGGTGGGGAAACACGCCAGCATCTGACAAAAAATAATCTGCCAGCTGCTCCCTGACAAGGGCCGGTTTTGGTGAGTCTGGAAGATATCGGATGACTCGCGAAAGGAGATCATCAAACATCCGAAAATACTGGAAATGCCTCTCCTCGTCCATGCTTCGCATTGGAAGCACCAGAGAAACAAATTCCCCATCCTGATCTCGTGTGGTATTTAAAGGGCGCACATACCACCGCCTATCTCTGCGCTTCATCACTCTTCTTCCGTAGCCACTTTGATCGGAACGTCACCTGGAACGTCCCCCCGCGAAAACACCGGTGACTCTGCTGCCACCTATGGCGTGAGTGGTGTATTGCATGTCATGCATTGCCCGCGACGTTCGCGTATGCTGTGTAGACTATAGAAAGGAAGCGCGACGCTCGCGTCACTCACGTCGTTTACGCGCGTCGCTCGCGTCGACTATGGCGTAGCGTTGCGTGAGGGCCCTTTAACACGGCTGCGGCACGTCTTGGCCGCGACTTTGCCCTTCTTGCATTTCCACCGGGCGCGTTACGGCAGCGCAACGCTGCCTTGCGAGCCAGCCGTATTCCCGCGAGATCACGAGATCCCGCGATAATCCTAAAACTAATGTACTCACCTTCCACTCCCAAAACTACTGCAATTAAATGCCAGGCTTTGTCCTTTCTGACATTGTTCTTATAAAAAGGATGATTTTAGACCCTTTGATTGATTGACTGCTGACCTGGTGCCACCGGTCATGACGTAATAATATTGGTGTTTTATTTATTGTGTCTTATTTTGAAAATTGATCGGAATGCTCTATGGCTTTTACTTTTTCACTTCCTGCTCTGATCGATCTGCTCTGTTGAAATTAACGCGGTTCAGCAACGGCTTGCAGCAAAAATAGAAATGCTACGGAATGATAGCGCTGCGGCACGGCGAGCCGCTCCTGGGACGTTGGGAGTATGACGTCTTAGTCTGTGGGAGTCGTTGGTTTGTTTATGTGCCAAAGTTTGATGATCTCCTTTCGCGAGTCATCCGATATCTTCCCGACTCTCACCAAAACCGGCCCTTGTCAGGGAGCAGCTGGCAGATCATTTTTTGTCAGATGCTGGCGTGTTTCCCCACCAGTACCATGTGCTACGATTGGGTATGCGCACTGACCAATAAATATATATACATTGGTCTCTTGGAAGCATGACTTTTGATTCATTAGTTATCATGTTACACAAGTTACCTAATTTGGTTTACGTCAAACTCATTAATTCATATCCATATAAAATGTTTATACAACAGCTACTGCCTTGACAGATGAATGAATTATTTAAGTGTAGGCCTATAGCCAAAGGCTTTAAGCTATAGCGCATAATGTCCACATAAATTATATGGTAGGCAGCATTATTAGAGAAAAGGGGTTTATTTATCAAATACAGAAAATAGTCCCACCATACACGCACACATTTTTCATTCACTACACACTCACACTTTCAAATTTCATTCACTCAAAGAAGCTACTGAACTTATGTTTCACACAGAACATGAACACTTATGTTTCACATAGAACGTGAACACAAAACATTACGTAATTAATTCAAATAGGCTAACACTAAAACAAATAAGGCCAGTAGGCCTAATAGAACGAATATCGGGTGACAAGATCATTAAAATGGCTCACAATCCCGCATCAGCTGTTTGATGTCGCGCATCAAAATAGCACTTTGCCCCTGTGGAAGGGTTCGCATAAAGGGTTTGCATAATTATGTGCCAGATCGGGTGGTAGGTGGCGGTATGAAAACAGGAAATGTGATACTCCAGACAGGAAGTAGTAACCAGACGAGCAGACCAATCACAGCCTTGCAGGCTGCGCGGCTCGCGTAAAAGCTTACGTAAAAAATGAGGCAAGTGTAGAAAAATCGCCCGACGCACGCAAGACGTGAGAAGTCGCGCAAGGGGTGCGCAAGGGCACGCAAGGGCCTCTTGCGCTTGCGCTTACGCTTACGTAACTGAGCATAAAGGCGGCTGCATGCTTCAGCGTTGGTGTTACGTTGTTGCGCAAAATTTACTCAAAGCAATTCATGGTCCCTTTTAGGTTGCGCGTGTTGCGCGTGTTGCCAAGCAATTTACCGCCAGAACAGTAGGTGGAGTAATATGTGGAGTAAAGTTTTTCGTTGAAGACGACCTCGAGAATGACGTCTTTGTCTGTGGGAGTCGTTGGTTTGTTTATGTGCCAAAGTTTGATGATCTCCTTTCGCGAGTCATCCGATATCTTCCCGACTCTCACCAAAACCGGCCCTTGTCAGGGAGCAGCTGGCAGATCATTTTTTGTCAGATGCTGGCGTGTTTCCCCACCAGTACAATGTGCTACGATTGGGTATGCGCACTGACCAATAAATATATATACATTGGTCACTTGGAAGCATGACTTTTGATTCATTAGTTATCATGTTACACAAGTTACCTAATTTGGTTTACGTCAAACTCATTAATTCATATCCATATAAAATGTTTATACAACAGCTACTGCCTTGACAGATGAATGAATTATTTAAGTGTAGGCCTATAGCCAAAGGCTTTAAGCTATAGCGCATAATGTCCACATAAATTATATGGTAGGCAGCATTATTAGAGAAAGGGGTTTATTTATCAAATACAGAAAATAGTCCCACCATACACGCACACATTTTTCATTCACTACACACTCACGCTTTCAAATTTCATTCACTCAAAGAGGCTACTGAACTTATGTTTCACACAGAACATGAACACTTATGTTTCACATAGAACGTGAACACAAAACATTACGTAATTAATTCAAATAGGCTAACACTAAAACAAATAAGGCCAGTAGGCCTAATAGAACGAATATCGGGTGACAAGATCATTAAAATGGCTCACAATCCCGCATCAGCTGTTTGATGTCGCGCATCAAAATAGCACTTTGCCCCTGTGGAAGGGTTCGCATAAAGGATTCGCATAATTATGTGCCAGATCGGGTGGTGGGCGGCGGTATGGCAACAGGAAATGTGATACTCCAGACAGGAAGTAGTAACCAGACGAGCAGACCAATCACAGCCTTGCAGGCTGCGCGGCTCGCGTAAAAGCTTACGTAAAAAATGACGCAAGTGTAGAAAAATCGCCCGACGCACGCAAGACGTGAGAAGTCGCGCAAGGGGTGCGCAAGGGCGCGCAAGGGCCTCTTGCGCTTGCGCTTACGCTTACGTAACTGAGCATAAATCTGCCTAAATCTGCCTTATTTGGCAATTAAATGTTGCGTCCCGTATTGAACCAATACGGGACGCAATTTGTTCCGTATTTCCATAAATGTCCAATACACATGTCTGTCACACACACAAATACTAAATCTAACAATAATGATCCAAACAAAACACAGGGAATACTACGGTCAGCAAAATTGTCGCGGCGGGATCTACGCAAGACCCGCTCCGGTCATCTGTGTGTCTGCGCATGCGTGTGGTGGTCACGGTTGCCTAGCGACAGACACCACACACCGACGCTGCTCACAAAAACCGCGCCTTTTAAAAATGTCCACTACACCCGATACTTCACCACGTCCTCAAAAGCGTAAACGCTTGCAGAAGTACGGACGTGAGTGGGAAGACGCACATCCTAGGCTGGACAGCGTCAGTGGAGATGTTTACAAGGCAAGTTGTAAAATATGTCGGCGAGTGTTTTCAGTGGCGCACGGTGGGCTGTCTGACATCAGACAGCATGCAACAGGAGAGCAACACTGCAGACACGAAAGATCACAGAAGACCCAAGCGTCAGTGTCACAGTTCTTCTACATTCTACTTGCTGTAGTTTGGTCTGGCTTTGCGAGACTACAGTTCTTCATACCCCAATCATCTCCTGAGGTTGATACGGTATGGGACATTATGTTGTGATTGATTTCCTATCTGGTTGTGCTTTTGCCAGAACATCGCAGTGCATGGGCAGAGCCTATTTTAGTAAACTGTTGTGGTTTGATTGATTGTTTAGGATGTTGAGTTTTAAAAGTCGAATGAACGACCATTTATTTAATATACAGAAGTATATAAATATTATATATGGCCATTTAAAGAACAAATCATACTAATGGATTAACAGTTAATAAATAAATAAATACATTTGTTAAAAGAAAACCTTTATTCTTTAATATAAATACATTTCCTAGATTAAAAATGTTTGTAGAGCTTTCTGTGTATTCTGTGTCAAAATTTTTCTATTTTTGAGGAATGCAGTGTTCAGTGATCATTAAATCAATTATATTATTAGTGTGGTTTAACTGTTTGGATGACCTGACTTCTTTTCGAGTGACAAGACAGGCAGCAGACAAATGTTAATTTAATCAACAATATGTCATCCCACTCCTCCTCTCTATATTACCGCAGCGGAGGTGACACAGGTGTACCACACAGTCAGACACAACCTCAGCTACAACAGTGTTGACTGTGCAAAAAGATACATCATTATTTTGCATTAACCAAGAGAGAGAGAGACCTCGGTCCCGCTAAACGGACGGGTCTGAATTCGTATTAGAGTAACTGTTGTGAAGGGACTTAACAGAGTGACCTGGGTCGGACCAGATTAAAACTGAGCCGAGCCTGACCGAGCGCCTCCGTGAAACCGACGATTCACGGAAACAAGCGGGCTCGACCTAGGTTGGTCCCGGGGTGCGTATATGCTTCCTAAGGACCATCAACTTATTTGGAGCCCTTTATTCTCTCATCTATATTTTGCTCATTTGATATGAAGCCTCATTGTTCTCAATTCTGATTCCGTTTACACAGTTTAAATTTTGATTCTGTATTATTCTTGATACATATGACAGCTCTCTCTCTCAATGACGTGAATCTAGACCAGCAATGCTCTACTGCTTTTTTGAGGAATAGGACAGCAGCAAAAATGCAGGATTTTCTTGATTTAACATATGTGGAAATGGTTCAGATTTTGTATGAAAGATGTGTAATTTTTTAGATCAGAGCGACATGTTAAAATATTTTCACAGCACATATAGATAATATAAATACATTAGTTTGACAGTGGTACAGTTTATTTTGGTTACATGATTCTGTAGTTTTAATGTATTATTTTATCTTTGTTTTTGTCCTTAAGCCCAAAGCAGCAACTTTCTGCAGTTCACAGTGCCCTCTCAAGCAGCAACTACAGCAAGCTGTGTCACAAGCAAAGCCATCTGGCTATTCAGGTAAAAAAGAAAAAGTGCTTTGCACTTAATCAGTTGTAAGGTTTACCATCATCACAGAATAGGGATGGGCACGAGTAGTAAATTCCAAACTCGAGTGATCGAAGGAATTCCTCGAGGATCAATCGAGTACTCGTTAAATCAAATCTATTTTTAGAATGCAACGCATCTGCAGCAGGAATAGGCGGCAGGCCCGATGATAAACGGCAATATTACCAACCAAACATGTAATGCTTATTCTCCATCAAAACAGTCAGAGTTATCAGAGTATTCATTATTTATTTTTGCAAACGTTCAAAACACAAAAATAAAAATAAATATGCGCAGCGTCTCACAATTTAAATCACGTCGAACCAAGGCCTGTAACAGTTTAAAAAAAACGAAACAAGTAGCCTAACCATTGCAAATAAATGCTTAAAGCTGCAAATAAAACGGCAGCAAATGGACTATCGAAATACTCAGAGTTGTGATCTTCTCTACACGCCCGGGATTACAGCTGCGTCTTGCGGCGGTGAAAATAGCCGACACACTTTCACTTTCACCGTTGCTGCGGGTCTGCTTTCCCGAACTCACCGTTGTGTTTCAGGAGCATATGTTGCCGCATAGTACTTTCTGGTAGCTCGATTTCGCTTGGCATATTTTACATTTCACCTTATGATCTCCTATTTCTTTAAAGTATTTAAATTCTTCGCTGCGATTTGCTTTAACCGCCATCTCTTAACTTTTTGAATTCTGGCGTGCCTGCACACGGCACGGAACGCGCCATGGAAATGGATGCATTTAATTTTCTTTGTGCCCACGTCATGCGTTAGTGGCGCCGACAGAAAATTGATACATTTGCTTCAGAAAACTTTGTTTGTGTGTGTATATGCAAACTCGAGTTTGCCTGTCCACCAACCGAGTTCATTTGTAACGAGTAGTACTCGAGTAATCGATTCCTCACGCCCATCCCTATCACAGAACATACATACTATTCCAAATTAAAATGTAGCAGAATATATTTTGAATTTTGAAGTTATGTTTTGCGCTGCTTAAAGTGTAATGTATACAAAAGTTGAAAGGACTGATGTTATATGTATTCTAGAGATATAAATATAGCCAAAGAAATGCTGCTTCTCCATTATCCCTGGCATTAAAGTAACTTTGAGTATGTTGCATTAATGATTCGATTTCTTTGTATTTTGCAGCCTCCACCGGGAAAGTTCTCCTGCGACAGTATTGGATACGAACGGCTAATGCAAGGTAAATCTAAAACCCTAGGTACCTCTCATTCTTAGTTTTAAGTTGACTTTTATACTGATATGAAAATCTAGTTCAGATGAGGTTTGATTTATTTCTGCCTGTTTTTTCCAGATTCAAAAAAGATGAAATGGTCTAGTAAAACATGTCGATTTGAGGGTGACACACGGACAGAACTGTTGAAACACTACAGACTAAGACATGGAATTGTTAGCCGTGGCCAGACAGTGCCTTGCCTTTATAAGGATTGCCCTTGTTCATTTAAGACGTTCAATGCCCTTAATATTCATTTATCCAGGCAGCACCCTGAGGCAGTGACATCAAAAGATATTCTATCCTTTAGTTGTGTCCTGTGCAGTTCCAGTTGTTTTGATTCAGAAAGGCAATATTTTGAACATCTTGGAAGCCATTTGAGGAGATTTGAAGTAGTTGCATGTGTATTTAAAAACTGCACCTTCAGCTGAAACATATATTCAAGCTTCGCCTCGCACAGACACAGGAAACATTCTTCACATGGACTTGAAGACTTTAAAGATGAAGTATTGAAAAAATACTTGGTTCCAGTTGTTGACACTGAAGAGGAGGATCCTCAACCTTTGATTGAGGAGGATCCTCAACCTTTGTTTGAGGAAGACAAGGATCTATCTCGGATCATAAAAGAGAAGTTTGGCAGCCTTTTTCTTAGGTTAGAGAGCACCTTTAATGTGTCAAACAAGTGCATTGATGAAATCGTTAATGAGCTTCAATTCATATCATGCACAGCATCAGTTCCTGTTATAAGAGAGTTGATTGAGTCTACTCTAAGGATCCATAGCTGTGAGTTGGACACAGCTGTAATCTCTGATTTGGTTAAAATTCTCAGCGAGGCACACCCAATAAGCTCAGCTTTGGCAAGCGATGGTCCCTTCTCAACATTCTACAAGAGAAGACAATTCATGAAGGAAAATTTTTCAGTTGTTGAACCAAAAGAGTATATACTCGATGAAAAAGAGGGCAAAACATTCCAGTATGTGCCAATATTGCAATCTCTATCACAGGTTCTGAACAACAAACACAATCAAGAAAAACTATTGGATACTGATAGAAATTTGGCAACAGCCTTACACTACCAATCTTTTCATGATGGATCCAACTTCCAGAAGAATGATTTTTTCTCTGAAGAGGACAGACTTGGTCTGATCCTGTACATTGATGACTTTGAGGTGTGCAATCCTTTGGGAACTTCAAGGAAAAAACACAAAGTCACAGCTGCATATTGGACCTTGGGAAACATTCCAGCACAGTCTCAATCAGCATTAACATCCATTAATTTAGCGGTTTTGTGCAAGGCAGTGGACACCAAGACATTTGGATACCGGAAAGTGTTAGAGCCATTGCTAACAGATCTGAGGACTTTAGAAAGAGATGGATTATTTGTTCCAGGTCTGGGAAAAGTTCTCAAAGGAACTGTTGTGTGTGTGGTAGCAGACAACCTAGGAGCTCACTCAGTTGCAGGCTTTGTTGAAAGCTTTTCTGGTTCTTATGCTTGCCGATTTTGTCTTGCTGAGCGGTCTGAGTGTCAGTCAAGAGAGGTGAGATCTCTTTATTTTCAACAGAGAACTGAGGAGCAACATGCAGTACATGTTCAGACTGCTTTGACGAGTCTGAAAAAGTCCCCGTGCTATGGTGTGAAAAACCAATGTGCACTGTCTGAAAAGCTTGAGCACTTTCATGTTACATCTGGGTACCCTCCAGATGTTTTACATGACCTTCTTGAAGGCATCATTCCATTGGAATTGGCATTGTCTTTTGATGTCCTCATCAAGAAGAAGTATTTTTCGCTCATTGAACTAAATGATGTCATCCAACAGTTCCCTTACAAGTGGAGTGATAAGACAAATCGCCCTCATCTTGTCCCAGGCAACTTTTCAAAACGTAAATCGGTGGGAGGCAATGCTCATGAGAATTGGTGCCTACTACGTCTGCTGCCTCTGATGATAGGTTTGAAAGTACCTGAAGATGAGCCTGCATGGCAGATGCTAATGACTTTGAAAAGCATTTTGGAGCTTGTTATGTCACCAAGTCATACAGAGGAAAGCATTTGTTATCTTGACAGTTTAATATCTGAACATCGGAGCAGACTTCTTGAAGCTTTTCCTCAACAGAGGCTCATTCCTAAGCACCATTTTCTTGAGCACTATCCTCAGCTTATCCGAGAATTTGGTCCTGTAGCTGCTCTGTGGACCATGAGATTCGAAGCAAAGCACAGCTTCTTCAAGAGAGTTGTCAGACACACAGGATGTTTCAAGAATATCTTGCTTTCTCTTGCAAACAAGCACCAGCTCATGATTGCAAACCATCTCCACGACTCGAATGCAGTCAAACCATCATTCTTGGTTACAAAAACTACAGAGGTGTCTTTGGATGTTCTGAAGGATGACATTAAAGACGCATTGAAGTGCAGATTTCCAGGTGTCACAAGAGTACATATTGCCAACTCTGTGAACTGTTCAGGGACAACCTATGCTGCTGGAATGGTTGTGTGCCATGGTTGTACTGCTGGGTTGCCAGACTTTGCAGAGGTGCTACAAATTATAATAGTTAATAACAAACCAGGGTTTATCATTAGACTAAAAATGGCATGGTACAATGAGCACCTTGGAAGTTTTGAGTTGGAGAACACACGCAATGAGAAAGTAATTGAGCAAAAGGATCTTCCAGATTTTTATCCTTTGGCGACATACACTCTGGCAGGAAGACATCTGGTAACCTTGAAGCACCACATTTGCCTCCCTTATTAGTGGTCACAAATGCGGGATGTTTGTTGAAATTCGAGTTTGAACTTTTTGAACTTTTTTGTCTGGACCCCTATCCTGTATCCATCCACAGATTCATTCACAGGGGTTTTCAAGTCGACAGCCTTAGGTGCTGCACAGATTATTCATCACATCTCATCATATTTGTAACAACCAGCATTTATTTCTGGTCACAAATTAGGACTTTTTTCTGGACTTTATTGTAGATAATGATCATATTTTAATGAGTTAACGTCAGCACACTGTATATAGTTGCAACTTCAAATCAGAAGGAATGTCTGTAAAGACTATCAAACAATTTTTGTGTTTTTAATGCAGCTCTGCCAGGATGGGCACCCCAGCAAAGCTCCGCATAATTTTTGGAGACGACGATATTCGCAAACTGATTCTACCTGCAGGCATACCAAGCAGCCTCACAGACCTTATTTGTGCTATCAGAGAATCTTTTGATATTCCTATGGATTTTTCTGTGCTTTACCACGACAGTGATTTCAATGGGCAGTTTTTCACTCTAACCAGCATTGGAGATGTGGAGGATAAGGCAACATTAAAAGTTGTGCCAGTAAAGCCAGTTGTCCTCACTCTCAGTTCAGTGCAAGAAATGGAGTTTGACTCGCCTCCACCACGAGAATCCTCTGATGCTATCTCCATCCACTCATCATCATCATCATCAGACACCATCATTCTTTCCTCCCCTGATGAAAGTGGAACTTTACGACGCTCTCAACCGTGGCCAGCCAGATTTGAAATACCGACATTTTCCTTTGACGTAGAACAACATTTGCAGGCTGGAAACCAAGCATTCCTGAAGGATGGTTCCCTGCTCAACCACCCAAGTTTGACAAGCAGTGTACTTGAGAAGCTTGCAGAGGTGGTTTTTGGTTACACGGCATACCCCACAGGGATTCAAATTTTGACAGTGGTCGAAGCCTTAATCGAAAAGTTCCCATGTCTCAGGGAACCAGGATCTTTTAATGGCCTTTATGGGTGGCAGCAGAGGATGAAATGGAAAATGGGGAATTACCGTGCAAAATTGAGAGGCCGTCAACTTGCCTGTCCAGAGCTGGAAGTGAACTCGCTGAAAGGACGGAGCTCAAATGAGACGGGTTCAAGCAAAGGCATAAAAAGGCCCAAGAAAGCAGAGGTAAACTACCTGCCTCCACTGCCAATTGGGGAAACGGAAGACACTTTAGAGAAGGAGAGGGTAGACATGTTGCAAGAAATTAAGAAGAAAAACAACGAGAGGGTAATATCTGAGAAAATGGATAGATCTTTCTCCTTCCGAAGACAGGAAGTTGTCAAGCAGTGCCCCGCCATCCAAGATTTCCGGGAGAAATGGCCTGCTCTTTTCTCTGAAGTTCAGGTAAAACAAGTCTGTGTGTTGCATTTATAAATCCATTAAGAAATAGTGTTTGTGAAAAGAATAAAGTAAATAGCATAATCATACCTACTTTTTTCAGATCAAGGAGGAATTCAAAAGAATCACGATGGTTCCCTTGGAAAGAACTTTTCTTACTAAACTGGACTTCTACACTCCAAAAATGCAGGAGATATTCAGTAAAAAGGGCGGAGTAGCTGGGACCAAAATACGACCACTTCTGGATTCACTCAGCCAGGTAAAGCAGGGGTTCCCAAACTTTTTCGGCTCAAGACCGATTACAGAAATGTTATGTTTTGCTGGGACACACACACACACACACACACACACACACACACACACACACACACACACACACACAGGTGGGGAGAGAGGGCAAGAAATGGAGGTAGAGAGAGATGCACCTAAGTTTAACACAGTGAAAAATATAGTATCTTCTGTCTGTTAAAACAGCGACACATTGAAGCGAGACGGGAGGCCATTATTCGCGCCCTGATGGAATTCCTGGGGGAATCTTCAGGGGAACTCTTCAAGGACTACAAGGTAAATTCAAACATTTTCAGATCACAAAGTTCACTTGAGTACATTATATTGAATTCTTAATCACTTCCCCTTTAAATACAACTTGCTTGAACCATCAAATAATTGTCAGAAAATTCATTTTTTTTTTAAAATGGAGCCTTTATTGGTCCCTTTGAGAAAAATAAAATTGCCCAAATATTTTCCAAATTCGCAGCAGACAGTACACACGCAAAGGTTATGTTTCCAGACCCTAACAACACAAATGCATACACAAAAGAGACAAATAACAACATCATCATATAGGATGCACTCTCTAGTTCCCTGCTACCCCCTTACCTGCTCAGTTTCAGTCTCCCCTTTTTTGCATGATTCAAAGACTCGATTTCTAAACTTCCTAAAGTCAGTGAATTTATTTCAAATATTTAGGATCGATAGGTATTGAAATATTGATATTTTTGACACTAGTCTATAACTTGAATAAAAAATTAAGCTGTACTATGCACCTGAACGTGGATTTACATATATTTTACAGGATATCAGCAGAGAGGCAGCTCAAGAGGACCAGGCTGAGCAAGTCCTGAAGATCTGTGTCTTCCACACAAGTGAAGATGATGAAGGTGCGTCCGACACTAATGTGTCGATTGTTGTTGAAGGGACTGAGGTACTTGACAACTGTGGGAGTGTTGCAAAGGCCTGTCTCCTGCTGATGGGCATAATTTATGCCATGAACTTGAGGTACCCACCAAAAATCAAGTACACTTTTGAAGTATTTCAAAAACTTCTTCTAGAGCTTGATGTCCTTAAGCTGTCCCCGAAAATCCAGTCTCTGCGAAACAAGCTTATAGCTTGAGTGCACGTTTGACCCAAGACTTGTCCTTTCAAACAGGGCACTAAAAGAAAAGAACAAGTTGTTTATGTGGCTATTTGTCTACTTTATTATTTTTCTCTTGTTTTAATTATAATTTTTATTTCACCTTGTTGCACTGTATTAACAATTGTGCTGTCTTCGGTTCAAGGAAGGAGGAAGGAAGAAAGGAATGGGGGGGGCGAAATATCGCACTTTTTAGTGTCAAGATGCTCTGATTTTTGTAGGATATTCATGATACAGAAACAGACGTTTAGAATCTTAGGGCAAAACACTGTTCTTTAAGTCGAAATGTTTGAATAATAAGCATGTCTTTTAAGATGCACTAAAGGTTCCTGAAGCATGTCAAATGTTTTTTTCGAGAGGTTAAGGTTAAAAAGGATCCAAAAGATACGTATGCTCTATGCAAACAGTTCCTGAATTTGTCATTGTGTCTTTTTTTAGTGTGAAGATGCTCTGATTTTTGTAGGATATTCATGATACAGAAACAGACGTTTAGAATCTCAGGGCAAAACACTGTTCTTTAAGTCGAAATGTTTGAATAATAAGCATGTCTTTTACGATGCACTAAAGGTTCCTGACGCATGTCAAATGTTTTTTTCGAGAGGTTAAGGTTAAAAAGGATCCAAAAGATACGTATGCTCTATGCAAACAGTTCCTGAACTTGTCATTGTGTCTTTAACAAGCTACCTCAGACCCATTTTAGCCACCCTAAGATGTTTTGAAAAAAACATCACAAAATTGTGTTTTGGCTTTGTTAAAAGAATAAATAAATAAATAATAATAAAAATCTTCTTAGGGTGAACTATATACCTTGTTGTTGTTTTGCAATGCAAACTTGTAAAATGTTTTATTGATAAATATTTTTCAATTAAAAATAAGTGTTGTTAAATGAAACAGTTGCTTCATTCTTTTTTTTTAAGTCATTGTTTCAATAAACAAAAACATTTAGAACAAATTTAGGCAATTTAAACTGCAGAAAAATTATGTAAAGTGTTGTGTAAATGTTACTTAAATATAGTCCATAAATAAAAGTTAGAATAAGTATTTAAAAATTACCTTGAAAAGCCATTGATTTCAGATGAGATTATTCAGTTTGAAGCAGTCAGAGTCTAAGTAAAACTTACAAAGAAGGAAAGAGTAAAATTCAATGACTATATGAATAATCATTAGTAAGTTACCTGAGGTTTGCTAGTAAAATAAACTCATATCTGCAAGTAAAGTTTACTTCATGATCACCCTTGTAGAATTTAATACAATTTCTAAGTGCAAAAGCTTTCCTAAGTTTTCTCAAGTAAATAACACTTCAAATTTTTTTCAGTGTACGTGCTACACCCAGACTCACAAAACACACCCCTGCAGAGCGGTGTGTGTGTGTCGTACGCGATCGTTCCCATAAATCACCGCGAGTGCGGTGCCAACACTCGACAAGACTCACCAAAAATGGACACTATAGGACAGTGATCATGATTTGTCTCAATATCAGAATAACAACAATGGGTAAAATAGCAATGGCTGGTGGAATGGCCATAAAGTAGGTCTGTATATGCACTATGCAGTGTAAGCTTGTACAGGCCCTGCAAGTCAGGATGTAGGCTATGAATCGGAATGAATAGTAAATAGGTAGTGGCCATCCCCAAAATGCATCAGAATACAGGAAATCAAATCTATTTAATTACATTTCTTTCGGGGGGGGGGGGGGGGGGGGGGAACCCCAGACCCCCTGTCTATTACTACAACATTTTTGATCACCAGCCGCCACTGGTCGTAGTCTTGATTAATTTCACACATCTGTTTTGTCATAGTTGAAAACGGCAAATGTAAAATGGCTACATCTTCATGTTGATATGTTTATTGTTGTCACTTTCACTTGTCACTTCTTGCCATTAAATTAAATTATGTGGCTTATTACCCTGTCCCTTCCATTCCATTTTGGTGCTGATAATTTGAAACAGGAATGGTGTTTTACAGAACTTTTCGTGATCTGTGTTGTCATTTGGTACTTAATTATCGGGCTACTTACCCTGTAGATGCTCGAGGGTCATTCTGTGTCAACTCAACCAGAGTTGGGCAGCTTTAGATTTTGGCTTTAGATAGTATATCATTGATAGTATATGATTTTAAAGAACTAAAGTCGGTCCCCTGGTTCTGTTCAAGATAGACTCTTCACGAATAGCTGCTTGATAGTAAAGCAGGAGAATTGAAACATTAACTTTGTATACCTCAAAACAGTAATGCTGTTTCCACTCGGTTTCGAACCAGGGACCTTTCGCGTCCTTAACTTCCTTAACTTTTCCCATTCATTCTCTATGGTAGTTCTTATCACTACGGATGTAATATTTTTCCGGCCATAAGCGGGATTTTGGTGGCGCTGTTTCCCCCCTCGGCAGAAGTAAGGAGATGATTTCTTCTCTAAGTGACAGACAACGGAGCGTCGAAAGGAGACCACAAACACGTTTTCGGAGATAGATGACAATTATTTTCATCCGTCGACAAGTTAACTTTTCAATTGTAAGTTGGACACATTGTTTTTAACTCATATATTCACTTTTCTCAGTCGTATATGGTCGTACTGTATTTACAATGTAGTAATGTTTACACTAACTCGGGTTGTCATAAGCTAACAACATCAGCTTACGTTAGTAACTTTACATAAATTTGGTTGTCGTAAGCATTAACATTAGCTTACGTTAGTAACTTTACATAAATTTGGTTGTCGTAAGCATTAACATTAGCTTACGTTAGTAACTTTACATTAATTTGGTAGTGACGTTATATGTTATAACAGCTTCTAAATAATATTACTGTGCACACTGTAAGGGCCATCCTTCAGGTCAGCGTCACACTGAAATATCTCGTATTGATATAAATACAAATTCCCCTCATTAATCGATACTCTCTGACTACTATCTGAAGGGGGATTAGTATTGTCTCAGTTAAGAGTTGGGAAACTGAGATTACGTGGGTTAAACCCACTACACTCATTACAAATGCTCATTAATGTTGATATGAATAATGCTGTTAACCTCTTAAGACCCATTCGCCCACCGGTGGGCGATTTGTGTTTGTTGACGACATGTTTCCACTACGCAGCGACATAACCCGCTTCAACTTTCATCATTACAGACATTCTATACATCGTTAGAAAGGGTAGAATCTCCACAATTTATTCATCACAAAACCATAAATATTGATATTAACCAGCATGGTAAACCGGAAATGCCAGAAAACAGAGTGACTCCCTACCTTTGAAGCAATCTGAGAACCGTAATATGTGTCCATTCCTCAATTATTTATATTCCAATTGTCCGTGAGAATCCACTGATCAAAAGCATCCAAATGGTTTTTCATAAAATTATTCCAGCTTGTGAATATCGTCGTGTAAAGTCCATTTGTTTACCATCTCCAAACTTTGTTCGTCAACTAACATACAGACGTTCGCAGCCGTATCGATATTTTCTCTAGCTCCAGCATGCAGTTGTTGGATATGCTTGTTTTCATCACTTTGCTGGCTACAAAATAAAAGTGTCCCCGTCTTTTTCTGTTCAGTTTTCACTCCGGTACAGCCCGTGAAGTAGATGGAGCGCTCCCAGTTTGAAGGGCCAATGGGCTTTGTTTACTTTGTTACGCGGCTTTAGTATAGGGACAGCGTATTGGCTATTGATATGTCAATCACTTGGGCTTCTAGCCAATGAGTTTACCTTTCCAACGCTGCTAGGCGTGTCCAGCTGTGATACGTATGAGCCGAGATATAAAGCTGCGTCAACACGGCAGACAACTCACTTTGCGCATATTTTGCGCATATATTGTTCATATTTAGTTCTTGTCATATTTTCATGATATGGCCAATATCTCAATATGAATGTGTGAAAAAATTATGTTTTGAATCACGGAGAAAGGTTTTATAGTCACCAAAATGCTTCAGTAATGTTTCCAGTGTCACAGAAGTAGAGTAAATGCATTTGGCACAATTTGGCCATTTGGAGACATTTTGGAGAGGTTTGTGCCGCCAGTGACAACACACCATAAAAACTCCATTAACTCCCCAAGGTTTAGGCCTAGAACTCCAAAATGTCTTCCAGGTGTAGTTGGCATGATGTAGAAGGTATTTGGCATATTGCCATATGCCTTACATATAAAGCACATCCTAGTTATTGTACTTCAATTATGACCTATTATTTTCGAAGACAAAAAAAATTGCTTTAGAGCCATGTCTGAACTGATGTCATTTAGGTTGTGTGTATGATACATGCCAAATACATATCTACAGAAACTAGAGCTTGTCAGCTAGGACTTAGGGTTACTGTGTTATAAGCTTTTCCATTTGGGTATGTGTATAGGCGAAAAAAACCAAAATACTGCCGGGGCTTAACATATAACAGTATAATTATATAGCTTTAATTATTACTACATTACAATATAAGTTAGACTAGCTACTATTTCTGTATAATCATATATTACCATGTAGCACGCATTACTTTTTGCAGTGAAAAGAAATCATGAATACCATCAGCCTCTTTCCCGGAAAGATGACGGTGACATTTAGGAAGGGACCATCGGGCCATCGGCGGCAGGACCCATCCTCTGAGGCCACGAGGATAAAACACAATCCTGGGCTTCAGGTCAAGATTCCCGCTCATAAAACATGACCCAGTGAAGACCAGCGCTCGCACTGTGGTCTTCCAGCGTGGAGGGGATGTGTCGGACCGACAGGAGGTGATGGGAGAGTACCTGCTGCAGTTCGGAAAGTACCAGAGAAAATCTTTCAAGTGGCTCCTAGAGAACGACGTTTGCTACACCAACTATCTTATGAAAAAGGTAGATGAGGAGGAGAGAGCCGGCACTGCAAAAAAGCGTGGTCAAATTTTAAGATATAAACACTTAAATCTATCAGAAAATGGCTTAAAAGTAGTGAAATTATCTGTCCATGCAGCAAGATAACTTTTCTTGACAAGTTGTCTTAAAATAAGCTGCCTCTAGACTAGAATTAAGCAGTCTCTGGTAAGTGTTCTTGGTCTAATAATAAGTTCACAGATGCTAAATTCTAGATAATTATACTTATAACCAGTCTCTGTCTAGTATCCTTGGTCTAATATTAAGTTCACAAATGCTAAATTCTAGATAATTATACTTATAACCAGTCTCTGTCTAGTATCCTTGGTCTAATATTAAGTTCACAAATGCTAAATTCTAGATAATTATACTTATATCCAGTCTCTGTCTAGTATCCTTGGTCTAATATTAAGTTCACAAATGCTAAATTCTAGATAATTATACTTATAACCAGTCTCTGTCTAGTATCCTTGGTCTAATATTAAGTTCACAAATGCTAAATTCTAGATAATTATACTTATAACCAGTCTCTGTCTAGTATCCTTGGTCTAATATTTAGTTCACGAATGTTAAATTCTAGATAATTATACTTATAACCAGTCTCTGATTAGTATCCTTGGTCTAAGAATAAGTTCACAGATGCTCAATTCTAGATAATTATACTTATAACCAGTCTCTGATTAGTATCCTTGGTCTAATAATAAGTTCACAGATTCTAAATTCTAGATAATTATACTTATAACCAGTCTCTGATTAGTATCCTTGGTCTAATATTAAGTTCACATATGCTAAATTCTAGATAAAAATACTTATAACCAGTCTCTGGATAGTGTTTATGGCCTGAAAACAAGTTCACAGATGTTCAATTCTAGATAGAAGTACTTGAAATCAGTCTTACATTGTCAACACAATTAGTATAGTAGTTACTAGAAACAAGTTTCCTGATCTTAAAATAAAGGCAGTTATCCAGGAAGAGAGCATGTGCCAAAAAGCAGACCAATAAATTCATTCAAGTAACATCATAGGGGAAAACCAGTGTGTACCAACTAAAATGTAAATGTTGTGCTGTGTAATAAGGCACCACAAACCAGGATTAACAGTACATAGGTTATTGCTTTAATTTCTCGCCAATGTGAATTGCATTGAAATAAAAGTCAGTCAATGTGTAAAAGATTTTCAATGAGTCACTTAGCTTCCACAGGGAAGTTCAACTGGACCCAACAAATATGCCAAATATACAAATGAAAAATGAAACAAATGTACAAATATCAAATAAGCCAGCAACATTTTGGCTCATAGAATGGTATACAATATGGTACAGTGCTTTGGTATAACTCACTGAAGACAATGGTATTTGAAAAATATCTTAGCCTAATACTTGATGTAATTTAGATTAATTGGTATAATTTAGATGAATTGTAGTGGACTTCTCTAAATAATATTGCATAAAGATATAATTTTTTTTTACAGGTCCCATGACATGCCAACCGGTGTGGTGTGATTAGCAGTTACAAGCCGTTTTGGAAATCTGCCCCTTATGACATCACAGGTGGGTGTGTCCACCTAGAAGGATAGATGTCCAACGTTTGCTACAGTCCACTAGGTAGGCTGGTAGACTGATCTATCCAGCACACATCTGGTGGACACGCCCACCCGTGTGATGTCATAAGGTGCTGATTTCCAAAACGGCTTGTAACTATGGCAAGCCAACCCTGACAGAAATCGACCTCATGCCGTCACGTATCACCTTCATTACGCCGTAAAAAAAACGTAAAAAAGAACTGTTTTTTACGCAGTCATGCGCAAAAGATGCGCTGTAATTTACGCCGCAATGAAGTCCTTCAAGAGCATGCGTAAATAACGCAGTTTAGAGCATCAAACCGCCCTCTAAACGGCTCTCTCAGCCAATGCATTTGGTCTGCTTGTCTTGATCAGCGATTGGGCGCAAACACTACAAATGCATTGGCTGAGAGAAAAGAAGGGCGGAGATTATTAGCATACTAGAGACGCCGTATTTTACGCGCGCTCTTAAAGAACTTCATTGCGGCGTAAAAAGCAGCGCATTTTTTGCGCATGACGGCGTAAAAAACAGTTTTTTTACATTTTACAGTTTTTTTTACGGCGTAATGAAGGTGATACGTGACTGAATTAGGTCGTTTTCTGTCGGGGTTGGCTTTCCATCTGTAACGGCTAATCCCACCACACCTGGTGGCATGTCATGGGACCTTTAAATACTTTCCTGTGAATAAATTCAGCACACGCATAATAAATGCTAGCAATGTGCAATCAAGAGCAGGATATTGCATAAAAAGAAACTGCAAACAAACGTTAACCCCCCCCGTGAAATTATTTTAACCTGTTCAAACTGAAGGTTACAAAGGGAACAAATATTTTTGCAGAAGCAACATTTTTATGAACAACCAATGTTTTTCTGTATTTGGATATTACAGGAGAAATTTAAGCATGGCTTGATCTAATTCTTAACAAACGACTTCCATTCATTCATAGCCTTCTTGTACGCCGTTGTGGCATCCCGATCATGAATTGCATCATGAAGCACCTCAGTCTGAATTACAGACAGAAGTGTGGAAACAAACTTTGGATAGGTCAAGTGAAGGGTGTAGTAGTAGGCCATCAATGAAAGCATACCATTGAAGACATCTTCCAGGGTACTCACAGGGGAGTTGCCAATTGCGAGAATGCAGGTACTGCCGTCGTATAGAAGGACTGGGGAGGACAGTTGGCGTTTCTCAAGGTACTTGTTGGGATCCTCATTTTCCTACAGATTGACCAAATGTGAAAAAAGTCAGGATGTGGAGCATAATAGAGTAAAAACAATGTGGACACTACAGAACCTAGTTCTCACCTCAAGGACATGAATTAATGCTTCACTGGCTCCTCCGAGACGTTTTGGTGGTGGTGTTGGTGATGGGAAGAGGGATGGTAATGCCTTCAGAAGGGCAATGGTGAAATCCGCTGGGTGGAAGCAATGTCAGAACAAGAGAAAACTCATTATGCATTGAACCTTACAATAATACTCTACTTCATAGAACTTTAACATTCAACATAGCAAATTTATCACATAAAAGTTACTTCAGTAAACAGCATACATGAACGGCAAAATGTCGTTTGCCTCCTCTTTCCATTCACTTTATATGGGAACAGATGAATCTGTAGAGACCGGGCATGACCCCTTGGTCCAACTGTTACCACATGAAGAGAACAGCATGGAATAGACCGGTTTCCAGTGCATATGTCAGATACACTATGCACATATTCTGCACATGAATTGATAGATTACAATGCAGATTATAATACAGAACATACCTCCAGCCATATCCACAGGAATGGGGGGTTTTAGGACCTTCTTCCACAGACCATAGAATTGGACATTGGTACAGAAGGTCTGCCATCTTTTCTTGGTATCGTCAATGTATTTACTGTTGGCGCCACCAAGGATACGCCCAAGCTCGTCAACTGCCTACAAGACAAAATTCGGCATACAGCAAATATACAAACTTGGTGTCTGTGCTGTGATCAATGGAAAACAGCTAAAGGACAATTCCAGCGCAAAATTAACCTAGGGTTTGTTGGTATATCATTACGAGTTTGAACAATTGCAGGGATTTGTTTTTACGGCATCTGGATGTAACTAAAATACCGCTAATTACCTCCTAATTCTAGCTAATTCTAACTAAATCGCTATTTCTTGTTAATGGTATAGAAATAGCGATTTCTTTTTACTTTACCCGCTGCCCCCACAGAGGTAATTAGCGGCGGTAATTAGCGGCATACGCTGAAGGCAAATTACGTTCAGATGCCGTCAAAACAAATCCCTGCAATCGTTCGAACTCATATTGATGTACTAACACACCCTAGGTTGGTTCATTTTGCGCCAGAATTGTCAGACATGAAGACGGCAGAAGTGTCTGCTTCAAATGTTAGAAGGTGTAAAATTACTTACATGTCGGGGATCTCTAAAACATGGATATGCATCCATAATCTTGGCTGCCTTGTCTTCTTCCTTTGTTGCATCAGAATCAATAAAGGCCCGCCTGGCCTCGAACTCCAAGTCCAAAATCGGAGCAACATCACTTCCATTTGGCTTAGACTTAGGTTTGCTGTACATGGTCTGCAATGTCTGATAGTGCCTTGCTTGTGTTTTGCGGCTGTCCTGGTCTTAACATACAACACCAAAGAAAAGGTCAAATACAAGGACATTTATTCATGCCCCTAGAAAGGCTTTAAAAAAAGTTAAAATGGGTTCATGATAACGGGTCTTTACAAACAAAATCGTATTGTGGTGGAATATTTTAGCACTCATTTACTTCTCCATTGGCATACCTTGGCTGAGCTCAGCGGCGTTATCATCGCTGTCCGGCAGAATTACTGTTGAAGCAACCGACAAATTGGTTGAAGCATCACTGTCATCTTCAAGACTTGACTCAAGGAGAGACCTCTTCTTAGGTACCCCCCGTTGTGGCATTCGTCCTTGCCTTTTTCTTGGGGACTTGATGTTTTGGATACGCTTATACATTTTAGAGTACACAGTCAGCTGTAGGAAAGAAATGTTTGAGTCATTACTCCACAGCCTAACCCACTACATTATTTGAAATAGAAAAGGCACTTACATAAGGCGTGTTTGATGAGTCTTGCAGCATAGGGTAATAATCAACAATCTTCTCAGCCACTGCCTGAATTTCCCTTTTTGAAGGGTACATCTGTTCTTGACACGAACTACTGGCACGGAGGATAGCCACCATGCTGGTTACAGTGTTCCTTATCAGTCTGCAAAATAGGTCTTTAGACATCTTGCACTGTGACCCTTTCCCACTGCGTAGCAGTTCAAAATACTGGCTCCGAACCAAGTCAAGTTCTGATTCGGTGTATACCACATACTCAGGAGGGTCCGGCATTTTTACGGTTTTCTGGTGATGGCTTTTGGGGGTGGAGGTCCGTGGCGGGCTTGGCCACATGGCACTTGTGGATGACTGGCTTGGCAGGCTTGGTAACATGGCATGTGTGGATGGCTGGCTTGGCAACATGGATGGCTGATCAATGGCTTCTCTCACTGCATTCTCACTCTGTTCCTGCAATTAAATCAAATTTGCTATTAAGGGTTACAGTGTGGTGTCAGAAAAACCCTTTGCCAGAAAAACAATCTACACTTTGCCAGTAATAACTGTTTATCCTCTATTAGTTTTGCCAATTATCCTACAGACCTTGAACAGCCAGGTTCTCTCTAGCCACATATGTGGACATTTACCTTTGGATGAATGTGATCCCACAACTTCTTTCTTCGCAGAAAGTTCTGCGGTCCAGGAAGAAGATCCAAAAGATCCTCCCGAGAGAGGGTTTTTAAAATCCCTTCATCAACATCAGCAGCTTTAAAATTACAGGAAGAGGAAATATAATCAGCTTCACTATCAAACCATGATTTCCTTTTTTTCAATGCACCCTCATTTTAACAGCAACTGTCAAAAATGCCTATTACTCATTAAATGCCATAATGATGATCCATTAGGTTGACCTGGATGATGGTTACTAACTAATTTGACTCTGGACAGCAAAATGTGACCTTCACCAACAGGGATATGGATGAATTCACACCAAACTCTCCCTTTAACATTAACATTATTTTGGGATCCACTCCCTATTAGAGCACCATGTCTACTTTCCATGAAAACCATTGTATTTGATACAATAAAAATACATTGCAAACTGCTCTCTATGGCATAGGCTAGGGTGGGACATGTTTCATTACAAGTTTATATCCCATCTAGATAACGTAGGCTTTTTAAATAAATCCTTTAGGGCACTACCGTGGCCTACTAGATGCACTATAGACCCCTACCTAGAAGGAACAGGCAAGCAAACATGCTTTAGTATTTCAAATTTGACTGGCCCTACTCTACTGCATGCAAGAGTTCTCTGCAATTTGAGTTTTGAACCCCATTGCTGAGAAAGCTGTTGATTGTGACACACAGATAATATAATGAAACCTACAGAAAATATTGCTCAGAAGCTGATATGGGTACATTTTTGCTAGAACGCAAAATCTGTCAGCTTATTATTTTGATCTCCGCTACGTTACCGAGTGGTACTATTTTTTGACAGACTGCCAGGTGGACTAGCTACTTTTGATGCAAGTCGTAGATAACGGATGCAACTAATCATCCCCAGTACTACACAAGGTAGGTTAGCTAAGTTTGCTATCTCTGCAAATAAGATGCACGTTCCTCCACGATGCCAACCGAGCCCGCACTCATGGACTTGTTTACTCTTATCTAGCCTACACAGTTAGATTAGCATGCACCCACTAATACTTTATATAAACCAAATACATTTTACCTTGTAACACAGACAGTGTTGTGACATCCAAGTCATCCATGCTCGACAGCTGCTCCGTAGTTCTCCAGCTCTGAATATCCCTGTCCCAAAAACAGAATCAAGTTCAGAAAAGCTCGTCTGGGTTAGTTACCTACAGTGGTGGACAAAGTACTCAGACCACGTACTTGAGTAAAAGTTGAGACATGTGCAAAATATTACTACAGTAAAAGTGGAAATACTCCCTTGAAACGTCGACTTGAGTAAAAGTATTGCTTCAAATTAACTTAAGTATCAAATAGTAAAAGTAATTTGGTGTAATATAGTTCCAATGTCCTGCTATGTCCTTTAAACACTGTCAAATCATTGAAGGTAAAAAAAAAAAACCCACTAACACTCATGTTTTCTACTTGTGATATTTGATACTAATATCATTTGAAACTAGAAAATGCAGATCCTGCAGATGATATAGTGAGGTTGAAAATATGTTTTAGAAAAGTCACATAGATGTAAAGACATTTTCAAGTGTTTGTGTGTGTGTGTGTGTGTGTGTGTGTGTGTGTGTGTGTGTGTGTGTGTGTGTGTGTGTGTGTGTGTGTGTGTGTGTGTGTGTGTGTGTGTGTGTGTGTAGGGACACAGCCACAGAAAAAGTATGTTTGGTACATGAGCTAAAATAAAACAACCCTCAAAAGTCAAAATCCATAATAGGAATCGGGGGGATTACTTTTCACAAGTAAGATTTAACATTACCGTACTATTAGTATAATTGGTATTGAATAATAAAACACGCCAAACCATGTGGCCTTTATCATAGCTACACGTATGACAAAAAAACGCATGAAAATCAGTGGTATTCAGTGAGGTATGATTAATTAAATGCGCTGACAGTTCATTGCTCCAGCCAAACGGATTACACTGAGTGGAGCGGATGACCACTCCAAGATGGCAGCCCCGCGTCTCGTCAGTGCCAGTAGGCGGTAGCATTCGATGCTCCGTCTATCATATATAGCTGTGTTCGAAATCGTTCCCTATACACTCGTTCCCTATTCCCTATATAGT
The DNA here is from genome assembly GCF_902167405.1 of Gadus morhua. Taxonomy (NCBI): domain Eukaryota; kingdom Metazoa; phylum Chordata; class Actinopteri; order Gadiformes; family Gadidae; genus Gadus; species Gadus morhua. The sequence continues at coordinate 28,340,969 of NC_044062.1, forward strand.
GTACATTATATAGTGCACTATATAGGGAATAGGGAACGAGAATTCGGACACTACGCTGAACATTTCTAAACGTCATTTGCGTCAGTAAATGCGCCGTGTATTTGTGTGACGTGATGCGCCGACATCATCTAAACAAACCGGGCTGGAGGTTGTATTGATGTTGAATGTTACATTTCCTTGTTCAAGTTTTTTCAAATTAATTTTGAATGTTAAATATTCTATGTTAAATCCCAAATAAATTGTTGACATTTCTAAACACAAGCCGGAGACTCCACCATTAAATGTATTCGTTTTCGCGGTTATTCAGCTTCTTCTTCTCCCCTGGAAAAATACAACCGCATTGCATTGTGGTATATGGGAGTAACATGTAGGGAACATCGTATGTACCCTATTTTAAGTCCACTATATAGTGCCCTATATAGTGGACCACTGAGAATTCGAACACCCTACAAAATGGCATGCACCCTATTTAGTGCACTACATCCATGATAGGGAACGATTTCGAACACAGCTTGATGTCTATGGTTGAGTACATCATCCGGGTCCTTTCGGTACTTATTTTCGCCCGATTTGAATTGGAACGGCCTTCGCATTCAAACTTAGGCTACAAGTACGGATAGTATGGACATTGGAACAACTATGTAGAAGGCCCCTTGCCTCTAGCCATATAAACGGGGACAAACGCCGGATATATACCAATCATATTTCCAAATCGAATAATAATTTTAACGTATAACGTAACCGTTCAAGATTGACAGGGTGTTTCTAGGTTAAATATAATAGTTATTCAAGTACAGTAACGAATGGCTTGTTCTTCGTTACTGTCCACCACTGGTTAATGATTAACACATCAGCTATGTGGATGGCTAGCTAGCCAGAATTTTTTTAAATTGTAGCTGTATGGCGTCACATTAGTGCCATAATTCACTAATGTGATAAAAGATGCATTCGGGCGTATTACATTATTCCACACGCGTAGATATTAACTGCGAGCGCGCAAATGATCTCTGCGCGCGCAAAACAGCCTCTCGCGCGCGCAAATTACCTCAGCGCGCGCAAATCAGCCTCTCGCGCGCGCAAAACCTCTCGCGAAAGATGTTTTTAAGCTCTCGCTCGAATTTAATTTTGGCACTATGGGGGAGGGAACCAAGGCAGGGCGGGCTTTCCTATGATTGGCTGTTTCTGAAGCGCGATATTTGATTGACAGCCCTCCTCAGCTCTCCTCTCATTCAATTCTGAATTGTACAGTTAATGGCTGAAACGATAGTTACTTATTGTAACTCTAGATTCTATGAGTATAGGGGCAGCCTTTTAAGGCTATCGATATTGGGTTATCCCTAGGCGTGAGCCGTAGCACTGAAGATTTGTAATCCCCGACCACCAACAGCGTGGGCCTCAATAACGTCCGCGTGCGGCGTGCCTCAACGACGTCCGCATTTCGCAGATATAGTCGGGCGCCGGCGGACGTTCTGCTCCCAATAAACAGCTTTTCTTCAGCTATTTAAAGGACAATGAGGCCGACACTTCAAAGGCTGCGCCTATACTCATAGAATCTGGAGTTACAATACGTTCAGCCATTTACTGTACAATTCAGAATTGAATGAGAGGAGAGCTGAGGAGGGCTGTCAATCAAATATCGCGCTTCAGAAACAGCCAATCATAGGAAAGCCCGCCCTGCCTTGGTTCCCTCCCCCATAGTGCCAAAATTAAATTCGAGCGAGAGCGTATAAACATCTTTCGCGAGAGGTTTTGCGCGCGCTGAGGTAATTTGCGCGCGCAAGAGGCTGTTTTGCGCGCGCTGAGGTAATTTGCGCGTGCTGAGCTAATTTGCGCGTGCGAGAGGCTGTTTTGCGCGCGCAGAGATCATTTGCGCGCTCGCAGTTAATATCTACGCGTGTGGAATAATGTAATACGCCCAAATGCATCTTTTATCACATTAGTGAATTATGGCACTAATGTGACGCCATAGTAGCTGGCTGTTACCAAATGAATGTGAATGTGGAAACATATCCTCAGTGAAACAACATAGTCCTAAAACAATTTTGTACGACAAAGCAGCATAATACTTACGTTAAAATTGCGTTCAGTTGAAATTGACTCGTCGTCGTCGATAACTTTTCCTTACTGCGTCAGTCCCGTTTTTGCGCCGAGTTTGTTCACCTCACTGACGTCATTCAGATGTGACGGACAGTCGGCGCAGAAGATTTAAAATATATATATATATATATATATATATATATATTATTTTTCAGAGAATCTTGAGGATTGTTTGTGAATGCTACGTTGTCTTATATGTAATAATATACATGTTTTTTTACACAATTGCTTTGACGGTTAACCAATCGGGAGATCAGGAGGAAGGCCAAACAGGAAGCAGGGTAGCCCAGCAGTGAAACCCTAGAACCGCCAAAATCACAGATCAACCTCGTCAGAAGACATGTCGGTGTGGCGCTGCATGATCTGTATCATTTTTGTGGCTTTTAGATTGAAGAATCTTCTTAGCCACATTAATGTCACACATGGTCGTAATGCAGAATTTTGGGTTTTCTGTGGGATTGATGGCTGTGAGCAAGAGTTCAGAGTTTTTAACTCATTTTATCGTCACCTGAAACGAACGCATACCCTGTATGTAACGTCTGGATGTCCACCATGTCAATGGAGAACGACACCCACATCCGCACCACCTTTATTAGAAAACTTCGGCGTATCGATATTTGGCAATTCTATGACTCCTTCCATGGACAGCTCGATGGAATCATCACCTGACCTTCTCGAACTTGGAACGCAGGACCCACCAGAGATGCCTGAGGCCCAATCAAGCAATGCAGTAAGTTTGCAGTTGAGCCTAGTTCTGCTATCTCGTCTATGTGCTGGGGGAATGTGATGTGTAGAGGTTGTTAGAATTACGAATTTGAATTTCATTTAAAAACTCTATAGAGCTCGTAAGTCGCCATTGCTCATGGGACCTATGAGACCGAAAAAAATGAAGAGAATGGAGAGAAAGTAATTATTTTCTGATCCCAGTCTTTATATGCCCACGTTTACACATGTTGTTTGTGGATTTAAATGATAATTTTTCATGCAAAGAAAACTATAATTTAGCGGGTAGGAGTTTGATACGGTTAGTTTTTGTGTGGGGCGCTTTGTGGACTACAACTCCCGCTGCTCTCGACACGTATGATAAACGTCACCACCACTCGCAAACAGATCCCGCTAAATTATAGTTTTCTTTGCATGAAAAATTATCATTTAAATCCACAAACAACATATGTGTAATCCGGGGCATATAAAGACTGGGATCAGAAAATAATTTCTCTCCATTGACTCCCATTAATTTTTTTCGGTCTCATAGGTCCCATGAGCAATGGCGACTTACGAGCTCTATAGGATCGAAGCTCTAAGCAGCTAATATAAGCTATCAGTTTACACTTTCAATAAATGATTTAAAATTGACTTGCTAAGTGGGATTTAAATTTAAAGTCCTATTTGGAACTACAAATGGCCAATAGCATAGCCTAAGTTGTATTTGTGTGATTTATCAGGGAGAAGCTGCAGCTCCAACATCTGTCACCGGGCCTGACATTGCCAGATCTGCAGCAGCTTTTGCCATAAGTGTTCGTGAACAATGCCACCTGTCACAGGTAAGCATTTCCAGTGTTCCACTCTACAATAGTTTATTGGATATGCTAAACATAATGGCAATCCCTTGTAACAACTTAAACTTAAAACTTCACAGAGGACTGTCAACAACATCATCACAGGGGTACAGCAATATCAAGCCACTCTTCTGGAAACATTGAGGAATAAAATGAGAGAAGTATTTGAAGAACACACCGGGACATCTCAGCTTCAAGATGCAGCACTGGCTACATTTGATAATTTCATTGATCCCTTCTCCACTACTACAAATGGACTGGAAAGAGCTGTTTCAGAACATTTCAGTCCAGTGAGTCCAGAAGAAGTCGTTGTCTCTCAGACAATTTGTCGGGTCAAAAAGGGCAGTTCAAGAGTTTTGGCCATACGAAAAAGAGGTTTTTACTGTGTGCCACTAATTGAAAGCCTTAAGCAACTTCTTTCTGATTCGCGAATCTTTACCATGTTTAATACTGTACCACCAAGAAGCCGAGAGGGATACTTATATGACTTTGTTGATGGGGATATGTTCAGAAACCATCCATTGTACTCTAGGATGCCCAACGCATTGCAATTAATTCTGTATACAGATGAGATCGAAATATGCAATCCCCTGGGTTCTTACACTAGAGCAAACAAATTGTTAATGGTTTATTACAGCTTAGGTAATATTGATCCCAAATTTAGGTCTAAATTAGCAGCAATACGACTCCTGGCTATTGCAAAAGCTGAATATGTGAAGAAGTGGGGTGTTGATGCGGTTTTACAAAGAATTCTGAAAGACATGGATTTACTCTATAATGGTGTTAAAATTGAAACAAAAAACGGTGATATGGACTTATATGGTGCTGTGATAGCTTTGTGTGGAGACACACTTGCCCAACATGAGCTTGCTGGGTTTAAAGAAGGGGTTGGTTTTGCGTATCGCAAGTGCAGGCACTGCGAATGTACTTTTGAAGATATGCAAACAAGTTTTGATGAGAATGAGTTTGTCCAAAGAACTCATGCGAAGCACATTAGGCAATGTTTTGAAATAGATAAAGCCAGCACAGATAATTTACAGGCCAACCTCAAAACCACTTATGGAATAAACAGAAGGAGCAGACTTATTGATTTTCCTGCATTTGATATAATCCAACAAACTCCTCAGGATATAATGCACGTAATCTTTGAAGGTGTCGCACCGATGGAAATTAAGCTTGTGTTAAAAAAACTTATTTTGTCAGGAGACATAGAATTAGATGCATTCAATTCGGCTCTTCAGAATTTTCCTTATTCACCTCTTGATGTACGTGATAAGCCTTGCCCTATCAGTGTGACCACTTTAACTTCTAATGACAACAAATTGAAGCAAACATGTGGGCAGATGTTAATACTTATAAAAATACTACCTTTTCTTTGGGGAGATGTGGACAATGAGTATGTTACATTTATTAATACATTGATTGAAATAGTACAGATAGTATTTGCTCCAGTAATTTCTTTACAAACAATATCACAGCTCAAAATTATGATCGAAAAACATTTGAATCAATTCAAACACCTTTTCCCTGAGAGTAATGTAATACCTAAGCAGCATTACATGTTGCATCTACCCAGTCAAATCAAATCCCTTGGTCCTTTGATAAGATGCATGTGCATGCGATTTGAAGCAAAGCACAGTTATTTTAAGCAGTGGGCTTCAAAATTGAATTTTAAAAATGTTTGTAAGTCACTAGCTAAAAATAATCAGTTCCTTGAGTGTTGTCAGAATGAAATTGGCTGTGAGCATCCTATTTTTGCAAATGAGAGAGAATTAGGGCCTATTTCCGAGGTTGCAAATCTACAGTACATTCAAGCTAAATTTAGAGACTTTTTGGGCATGGAGATTTCAGAGAATGTTGTATCAGTTAAATGGCTCATCCTTAATGGAAATAAATACATAAGTGGGAAGTCTTTGATTATCACTCACGTGGATGATCATTTGCCTGTGTTTGGATTGGTGAAAGGCATTTTTATGGTAAATTCCTTTTTTAGTGCTTTTGAAACTATACCATATGAAACCTTAACCTTTGACAAAGATTTCTGTGCCTACAAAGTGACAATTCCCGCTCTTGCCCAAGCAACAGAACTAGTGCATGAGCTCATTGATCATACCTCATATTTCTCTGTTTCTTTCAAAGGAAGTGTGTTTGTCCCAATAAAATATAATCTAAGTGACATAATTGCTGACCGAAATGGCCCTAGCACTTCATGAGGTCATTATATCTATCATTATGTAATAATTTTTACTTGGTACAGATTTTTTTTATTTTTGATTATTTTTCAAAAAACGTTTGAGGAGTGGAAATCCATCCCTTTCGGGTTGTTCTTACTTTTGAAGAAAAAATAATAATTTCATTACTTGCCAAGTGGCAACAAAATGTGAGGTGTCATTTAACTCTGTTACCCTGTTAGCCTACTCATGTAGTCACATTTTGTTTCAATGGAGATTCCTTTGTTTGAACCTGTTGGGGATCAATCCCTTTGTTGTGTCTATTACTTTTGAATAAAAGTTGTATTTTTCTTAAAAGAAAATGCTGTCACTCGTATATCAAGCAAGTCTTTATCACTGGATCTAGAAACAAGTTGGGTGTGGCAGGGGGAAAATATGGGAAATGGATTTTATCTTCTTTTAAGAGTAAATTGACTAAATTTAAGATTTTCTGACTAGTTGAGTCATGGAAGAAATATATTAGTTACTTTTTAAGATTATACAACCAATTCAGAACTGATAAATAGATAATAAATCTTAAAAGAAGATGAATAACTTGATATATGTTTTTAAATCTTGGCAAGTTCAGGGAAATTTGCAGAGGGGGCCTTCAACCCACAGGGACACAGTAAGGACAGCCTGCTGTCTTTTCTGGTCTATGCCAGGAGCTTCCAGGAAATCCAGGACCTGAGGAACTACATGATCTCTAGGAAGCCTGCTGAACCAGTGGCGTCAGAGGGGGACAATATTGTCGGCTTTGGTCGCAGGGCCAAAAATGGAGTTCCAGCAGTCTGACTTTTTTGAGGCAGAAAGGGGACGATGGGTTTCACAGGGGTTGACACTAAGGTTTCAAAAGCACTTGCCCATCGGGCAAGTACAGGTCAGGTTCAACTTGCCCGAATGTAATGTTCACTTGCCCAAATTATAATCAGAATCGTAAACAGGCCTCTTTTTGCCAGGCATCCGGCCTGGTTTTGGGGGGGCTCAGAAAAATCATCCTAGCTCAGACTGAAGCTGAATGTTAGCTTCCACACATGTTGTGTGTGGAAGCTAACACTCAGTGAAAAGTACTAAGTTTCTCCGATTTATTTTTAATAATAAAAATTATTAAATAAACAGATTTTTAAATAAGGTCTTTAAAAATAAAATGTATAACCCTTGAACTAAAACAATAACAAATTAAATCTTTGCAAAATTAAATACATCAACCTTTAAATAAAATTAAAATAAATTTGGTTTTTCCAAAATTATATTAATTAAAACCAATACACGTATAACTGTTAACTAAGATTATTAACAAAGTACATCCATGGAATCAGCCGTTCAAAACCAGTCTGCATGAATCGTATGACAACTGGATGGCAGGGGATGCGGACAAGGAATACACCGCAGGGGAGAACATGAGAGCCCCAGCTCGCCTGCATGAGAGTTCAATGTTGTCATTAGCTGTAAGGTCTTTCTGACCAATCGCAGTTCAAGGCCGACCTGGGCTGTGCCACTTCGGGAGAGGGCGCTCAGTTACTCCCCTCTAGACAAAACCGAATTGGTTGCGACGTTGACCCGGCTACCCCCCGAAACGTTAACGGGCCACAGGGAATTTTCCCAACTCTCCCGATTACCACTCTGCGTTGTGCATGCGTGCGTGCCTGTGTGTCTGTGCAGGCGTTATTCAATTGCCTCTCGGCCGCTTGTACCCGCGATCTCGTCCTTTCGGCCATCACCCAACCCTCATGACCATAGGTGAGGATAGGAACGAAGATCGACCGGTAGATCGAGAGCTTTGCCTTGCGACTCAGCTCTCTTTTCGTAACAACGGTGCGGTAAAGCGAACGCAATACCGCCCCCGCTGCTCCGATTCTCCGGCCAATCTCACGCTCCATAGTACCCTCACTCGCGAACAAGACCCCGAGGTACTTGAAGTCCTTCACTTGGGCTAAGGAATATTCACGTGATAGAAATAGATCTCGCATGTAATAAAAGAAAAGATCTAAAAAAACAAAGTAACGACCGTCACGTAGCCAAATGGAACGGCGTAAAAGTACCGTTCTTTCTTCAAATATTTACTCAAGTAAAAGTAAAAGTATGTTGCAATAAAACTTCTCCTAAAATTACAATTTATCCAAAGAGTTACTCAAGTATTTGTAACGGAGTAAATGTAGCGCGTTCCTACCCACCTCTGGTTATGGGCCCAGCACGCTTCCGCTGCGCCACTCTGCTTAACAATTACAATATATAGTCAACATCTAAACCCTGGCTCTTTGCGCATTGTTAGGCGCATTGTTATCTTTTGTGGTAAACATCTTTAAATTGCCATCACAGCTTCTGATGTGGGCAATACGTGTGGGGTCATAGACCGCGGAACGTGTTTGAACAAGGGGGGGCCACCGCAAGAGGGGGTCACCAACATTTTACCAACATTTTAGGTCCTCGTATATCCATGCACGGTATACGAGGACACGCACGTAATGCCATCAGTCACGTCAGCCAGCACAGAACAGCGCAGAATAAAATGCACAAGAAAGGTACCTCGGTGGTCGGTGGTAACGCAACTGAAACTGCTTGCTTGTACCAGTACTAGAGGGAGAGAGAGAGACCGTGGTGAAGTTGGTTTGAAGTTGGATATTCGACAGATATTCGGCCATTCATTTCCTATGGGAAATTGCTTTTTGCTCAATAGCTTCCGAGTTATAGGACCCAGAGGCCCCAGACCAATGTTTACCTGTTCTACTATGTGGTACTAACAACACACACCTCACTAAAAATTAATATTTTGCTCCTCCTATTTTATTTAAATATTTTAAGAATCCCATTAGTTTCCTATGGGAAATTGCTTTTTGCTCAATAGCTTCCGAGTTATAGGAGCCAGTGGCCCCAGACCAATGTTGACCTGTCCTACTATGTGGTACTAACAACACACACCTCACTAAAAAATAATATTTTGCTCCTCCTATTTTATTTAAATATTTTAAGAATCCCATTCATTTCCTATGGGAAATTGCTTTTTGCTCAATAGCTTCCGAGTTATAGGACCCAGAGGCCCCAGACCAATGTTTACCTGTTCTACTATGTGGTACTAACAACACACACCTCACTAAAAATTAATATTTTGCTCCTCCTATTTTATTTAAATATTTTAAGAATCCCATTAGTTTCCTATGGGAAATTGCTTTTTGCTCAATAGCTTCCGAGTTATAGGAGCCAGTGGCCCCAGACCAATGTTGACCTGTCCTACTATGTGGTACTAACAACACACACCTCACTAAAAATTAATATTTTGCTCCTCCTATTTTATTTAAATATTTTAAGAATCCCATTAGTTTCCTATGGGAAATTGCTTTTTGCTCAATAGCTTCCGAGTTATAGGACCCAGAGGCCCCAGACCAATGTTTACCTGTTCTACTATGTGGTACTAACAACACACACCTCACTAAAAATAAATATTTTGCTCCTCCTATTTTATTTAAATATTTTAAGAATCCCATTCGTTTCCTATGGGAAATTGCTTTTTGCTCAATAGCTTCCGAGTTATAGGACCCAGAGGCCCCAGACCAATGTTGACCTGTCCTACTATGTGGTACTAACAACACACACCTCACTAAAAATTAATATTTTGCTCCTCCTATTTTATTTAAATATTTTAAGAATCCCATTCGTTTCCTATGGAAAACGGCTTTTTGCTCAATAGCTTCCGAGTTATAGGACCCAGAGGCCCCAGACCAATGTTGACCTGTCCTACTATGTGGTACTAACAACACACACCTCACTAAAAATTAATATTTTGCTCCCCCTATTTTATTTAAATATTTTAAGAATCCCATTCATTTCCTATGGAAAACGGCTTTTTGCTCAATAGCTTCCGAGTTATAGGACCCAGAGGCCCCAGACCAATGTTTACCTGTTCTACTATGTGGTACTAACAACACACACCTCACTAAAAATAAATATTTTGCTCCTCCTATTTTATTTAAATATTTTAAGAATCCCATTAGTTTCCTATGGGAAATTGCTTTTTGCTCAATAGCTTCCGAGTTATAGGAGCCAGTGGCCCCAGACCAATGTTGACCTGTCCTACTATGTGGTACTAACAACACACACCTCACTAAAAAATAATATTTTGCTCCTCCTATTTTATTTAAATATTTTAAGAATCCCATTCATTTCCTATGGGAAATTGCTTTTTGCTCAATAGCTTCCGAGTTATAGGACCCAGAGGCCCCAGACCAATGTTTACCTGTTCTACTATGTGGTACTAACAACACACACCTCACTAAAAATTAATATTTTGCTCCTCCTATTTTATTTAAATATTTTAAGAATCCCATTAGTTTCCTATGGGAAATTGCTTTTTGCTCAATAGCTTCCGAGTTATAGGAGCCAGTGGCCCCAGACCAATGTTGACCTGTCCTACTATGTGGTACTAACAACACACACCTCACTAAAAAATAATATTTTGCTCCTCCTATTTTATTTAAATATTTTAAGAATCCCATTCATTTCCTATGGGAAATTGCTTTTTGCTCAATAGCTTCCGAGTTATAGGACCCAGAGGCCCCAGACCAATGTTTACCTGTTCTACTATGTGGTACTAACAACACACACCTCACTAAAAATTAATATTTTGCTCCTCCTATTTTATTTAAATATTTTAAGAATCCCATTAGTTTCCTATGGGAAATTGCTTTTTGCTCAATAGCTTCCGAGTTATAGGAGCCAGTGGCCCCAGACCAATGTTGACCTGTCCTACTATGTGGTACTAACAACACACACCTCACTAAAAATTAATATTTTGCTCCTCCTATTTTATTTAAATATTTTAAGAATCCCATTAGTTTCCTATGGGAAATTGCTTTTTGCTCAATAGCTTCCGAGTTATAGGACCCAGTGGCCCCAGACCAATGTTTACCTGTTCTACTATGTGGTACTAACAACACACACCTCACTAAAAATAAATATTTTGCTCCTCCTATTTTATTTAAATATTTTAAGAATCCCATTCATTTCCTATGGGAAATTGCTTTTTGCTCAATAGCTTCCGAGTTATAGGACCCAGAGGCCCCAGACCAATGTTGACCTGTCCTACTATGTGGTACTAACAACACACACCTCACTAAAAATTAATATTTTGCTCCTCCTATTTTATTTAAATATTTTAAGAATCCCATTCGTTTCCTATGGAAAACGGCTTTTTGCTCAATAGCTTCCGAGTTATAGGAGCCAGTGGCCCCAGACCAATGTTGACCTGTCCTACTATGTGGTACTAACAACACACACCTCACTAAAAAATAATATTTTGCTCCTCCTATTTTATTTAAATATTTTAAGAATCCCATTCATTTCCTATGGGAAATTGCTTTTTGCTCAATAGCTTCCGAGTTATAGGACCCAGAGGCCCCAGACCAATGTTTACCTGTTCTACTATGTGGTACTAACAACACACACCTCACTAAAAATTTATATTTTGCTCCTCCTATTTTATTTAAATATTTTAAGAATCCCATTAGTTTCCTATGGGAAATTGCTTTTTGCTCAATAGCTTCCGAGTTATAGGAGCCAGTGGCCCCAGACCAATGTTGACCTGTCCTACTATGTGGTACTAACAACACACACCTCACTAAAAAATAATATTTTGCTCCTCCTATTTTATTTAAATATTTTAAGAATCCCATTCATTTCCTATGGGAAATTGCTTTTTGCTCAATAGCTTCCGAGTTATAGGACCCAGAGGCCCCAGACCAATGTTTACCTGTTCTACTATGTGGTACTAACAACACACACCTCACTAAAAATTAATATTTTGCTCCTCCTATTTTATTTAAATATTTTAAGAATCCCATTAGTTTCCTATGGGAAATTGCTTTTTGCTCAATAGCTTCCGAGTTATAGGAGCCAGTGGCCCCAGACCAATGTTGACCTGTCCTACTATGTGGTACTAACAACACACACCTCACTAAAAATTAATATTTTGCTCCTCCTATTTTATTTAAATATTTTAAGAATCCCATTAGTTTCCTATGGGAAATTGCTTTTTGCTCAATAGCTTCCGAGTTATAGGACCCAGAGGCCCCAGACCAATGTTTACCTGTTCTACTATGTGGTACTAACAACACACACCTCACTAAAAATAAATATTTTGCTCCTCCTATTTTATTTAAATATTTTAAGAATCCCATTCATTTCCTATGGGAAATTGCTTTTTGCTCAATAGCTTCCGAGTTATAGGACCCAGAGGCCCCAGACCAATGTTGACCTGTCCTACTATGTGGTACTAACAACACACACCTCACTAAAAATTAATATTTTGCTCCTCCTATTTTATTTAAATATTTTAAGAATCCCATTCGTTTCCTATGGAAAACGGCTTTTTGCTCAATAGCTTCCGAGTTATAGGACCCAGAGGCCCCAGACCAATGTTGACCTGTCCTACTATGTGGTACTAACAACACACACCTCACTAAAAATTAATATTTTGCTCCCCCTATTTTATTTAAATATTTTAAGAATCCCATTCATTTCCTATGGAAAACGGCTTTTTGCTCAATAGCTTCCGAGTTATAGGACCCAGAGGCCCCAGACCAATGTTTACCTGTTCTACTATGTGGTACTAACAACACACACCTCACTAAAAATAAATATTTTGCTCCTCCTATTTTATTTAAATATTTTAAGAATCCCATTAGTTTCCTATGGGAAATTGCTTTTTGCTCAATAGCTTCCGAGTTATAGGAGCCAGTGGCCCCAGACCAATGTTGACCTGTCCTACTATGTGGTACTAACAACACACACCTCACTAAAAAATAATATTTTGCTCCTCCTATTTTATTTAAATATTTTAAGAATCCCATTCATTTCCTATGGGAAATTGCTTTTTGCTCAATAGCTTCCGAGTTATAGGACCCAGAGGCCCCAGACCAATGTTTACCTGTTCTACTATGTGGTACTAACAACACACACCTCACTAAAAATTAATATTTTGCTCCTCCTATTTTATTTAAATATTTTAAGAATCCCATTAGTTTCCTATGGGAAATTGCTTTTTGCTCAATAGCTTCCGAGTTATAGGAGCCAGTGGCCCCAGACCAATGTTGACCTGTCCTACTATGTGGTACTAACAACACACACCTCACTAAAAATTAATATTTTGCTCCTCCTATTTTATTTAAATATTTTAAGAATCCCATTCATTTCCTATGGAAAACGGCTTTTTGCTCAATAGCTTCCGAGTTATGGGACCCAGAGGTCCCAGACCAATGTGGACCTGTCCTACAATGTGGTAATAACAACACACACCTCACTAAAAATAAATATTTTGCACCTCCTATTTTATTGAAATATTTTAAGAATCCCATTCATTTCCTATGGAAAACGGCTTTTTGCTCAATAGCTTCCGAGTTATGGGACCCAGAGGCCCCAGACCAATGTTGACCTGTCCTACTATGTGGTACTAACAACACACACCTCACTAAAAATTAATATTTTGCTCCTCCTATTTTATTTAAATATTTTAAGAATCCCATTCGTTTCCTATGGAAAACGGCTTTTTGCTCAATAGCTTCCGAGTTATAGGACCCAGAGGCCCCAGACCAATGTTGACCTGTCCTACTATGTGGTACTAACAACACACACCTCACTAAAAATTAATATTTTGCTCCCCCTATTTTATTTAAATATTTTAAGAATCCCATTCATTTCCTATGGAAAACGGCTTTTTGCTCAATAGCTTCCGAGTTATAGGACCCAGAGGCCCCAGACCAATGTTTACCTGTTCTACTATGTGGTACTAACAACACACACCTCACTAAAAATAAATATTTTGCTCCTCCTATTTTATTTAAATATTTTAAGAATCCCATTCGTTTCCTATGGGAAATTGCTTTTTGCTCAATAGCTTCCGAGTTATAGGACCCAGAGGCCCCAGACCAATGTTGACCTGTCCTACTATGTGGTACTAACAACACACACCTCACTAAAAATAAATATTTTGCTCCTCCTATTTTATTTAAATATTTTAAGAATCCCATTCGTTTCCTATGGAAAACGGCTTTTTGCTCAATAGCTTCCGAGTTATAGGACCCAGAGGCCCCAGACCAATGTTTACCTGTTCTACTATGTGGTACTAACAACACACACCTCACTAAAAATAAATATTTTGCTCCTCCTATTTTATTTAAATATTTTAAGAATCCCATTCGTTTCCTATGGGAAATTGCTTTTTGCTCAATAGCTTCCGAGTTATAGGACCCAGAGGCCCCAGACCAATGTTGACCTGTCCTACTATGTGGTACTAACAACACACACCTCACTAAAAATAAATATTTTGCTCCTCCTATTTTATTTAAATATTTTAAGAATCCCATTCGTTTCCTATGGGAAATTGCTTTTTGCTCAATAGCTTCCGAGTTATAGGAGCCAGTGGCCCCAGACCAATGTTGACCTGTCCTACTATGTGGTACTAACAACACACACCTCACTAAAAAATAATATTTTGCTCCTCCTATTTTATTTAAATATTTTAAGAATCCCATTCATTTCCTATGGGAAATTGCTTTTTGCTCAATAGCTTCCGAGTTATAGGACCCAGAGGCCCCAGACCAATGTTTACCTGTTCTACTATGTGGTACTAACAACACACACCTCACTAAAAATTAATATTTTGCTCCTCCTATTTTATTTAAATATTTTAAGAATCCCATTAGTTTCCTATGGGAAATTGCTTTTTGCTCAATAGCTTCCGAGTTATAGGAGCCAGTGGCCCCAGACCAATGTTGACCTGTCCTACTATGTGGTACTAACAACACACACCTCACTAAAAATTAATATTTTGCTCCTCCTATTTTATTTAAATATTTTAAGAATCCCATTCATTTCCTATGGAAAACGGCTTTTTGCTCAATAGCTTCCGAGTTATGGGACCCAGAGGTCCCAGACCAATGTGGACCTGTCCTACAATGTGGTAATAACAACACACACCTCACTAAAAATAAATATTTTGCACCTCCTATTTTATTGAAATATTTTAAGAATCCCATTCATTTCCTATGGAAAACGGCTTTTTGCTCAATAGCTTCCGAGTTATGGGACCCAGAGGCCCCAAACCAACGTGGACCTGTCCTACAATGTGGTAATAACAACACACACCTCACTAAAAATTAATATTTTGCTCCTCCTATTTTATTTAAATATTTTAAGAATCCCATTCATTTCCAATGGGAAATTGCTTTTTGCTCAATAGCTTCCGAGTTATGGGACCCAGAGGCCCCAGACCAATTTAGACCTGTTCTACTATGTGGTAATAACAACACACACCTCACTAAAAATTTATATTTTGCTCCTCCTATTTTGTTTAAATATTTTAAGAATCCCATTCATTTCCTATGGGAAATTGCTTTTTGCTCAATAGCTTCCGAGTTATAGGACTCAGAGGCCCCAGACCAATGTTGACCTGTCCTACTATGTGGTACTTACAACACACACCTCACTAAAAATTAATATTTTGCACCTCCAATTTTATTTGAATTTTTTAAAAATCCCATTCATTTCCTATGGAAAACGGCTTTTTGCTCAATAGCTTCCGAGTTATAGGAGCCAGTGGCCCCAGACCAATGTTGACCTGTCCTACTATGTGGTACTAACAACACACACCTCACTAAAAATTAATATTTTGCTCCTCCTATTTTATTTAAATATTTTAAGAATCCCATTCATTTCCTATGGAAAACGGCTTTTTGCTCAATAGCTTCCGAGTTATGGGACCCAGAGGCCCCAGACCAATGTGGACCTGTCCTACAATATGGTAATAACAACACACACCTCACTAAAAATTAATATTTTGCACCTCCAATTTTATTTGAATATTTTAAGAATCCCATTAGTTTCCTATGGGAAATTGCTTTTTGCTCAATAGCTTCCGAGTTATGGGACCCAGAGGCCCCAGACCAATGTGGACCTGTCCTACAATATGGTAATAACAACACACACCTCCTTAAAAATTAATATTTTGCACCTCCAATTTTCTTTAAATATTTTAAGAATTCCATTCATGATATACTAATCAAACACACCTTCATTTGTTTTCCCACTTCATTATGTGAACTTGCAAATTATATTTTAACTTCAGACCTTTCTGTAATATTTCCTTCTTGCAATCCATGGCAATGAATCAGACTATGCACAGTATTGGTGTAAAGCGTTTCTCAATCAACGCAGCTGTTGTGTTTTATACACTGACTCAACAGAATCTTTTGGTAATCAGGCATTGATCTTCAGTCCTTACGGTATAGCCTAGGGTTAAAGTAAGTGGAAGGGATCCAATATCAAAGTGTATATGGCTGTAACCAGAGAGAATAGATGAAATGGAAATGTGTGTGTGTGTGTGTGTGTGTGTGTGTGTGTGTGTGTGTGTGTGTGTGTGTGTGTGTGTGTGTGTGTGTGTGTGTGTGTGTGTCTCCCCTCCCCATTCATGCTTTCCACATCTTCTGATGTTAACACGCCTTTTACGTTTTTTTTAATCACATTTCTAAACAAAACCTGGCACTTGGACGAGGCACAATTTTCCTCAACCTTGTCATCGGCATAAAACACACAGCCATTGCCTTTTCTTGAGTTCCTTTAACTTATTTTGGTCCATGTTCAAGCAAAGGTTATGGAACCACCGGTCACAATTATCACACTGGATCTGTTGAATTGAAAAAACAATTAATGATTCATTCATGTACATGACTTTGTCACTTGGTAGGACACTTAGGCTTAAGTGGTATGTCACCAGCATTGGGGAAGTTACTTCATTACGTTACTTGTGTGGAGTAATGCCTTATGTCACTTGTTACTTTTGCGTTACCTGACCCTCCAGGTGAATTTAATTGAGCTGAAATGTCCTTACGGGGCAATTTGGTTTCAAAACAGGTAAATAATAATAATAGTGATAATAATAATTTCCATTTATATAGCTCCCTTCTCAAACCCAAGGTCACTTCACATAGTGGAAATGAAAATACAACCACAAACAAACAACAATACAAAAAAAGAGAAAAACTAAACTAAACAAAGGGAGCCTCTAGTCTAGAGGATAGAGCTATGTGTTTGGAGTGGGAGAGAAGTTAAACAGAAAGGTCTTGAGATGAGCTTTGAAGAAAGGAAGAGAAGGACAGTTATGCCGCGATCCAGTTGTATGGAACTGGCCGTACGAGTCGTAAGGTGTAGGCCTAGGCTACATCTCCCAGCTGTCTTGCGGCATTTCACGGAGGC
This sequence comes from Gadus morhua, assembly GCF_902167405.1. Taxonomy (NCBI): domain Eukaryota; kingdom Metazoa; phylum Chordata; class Actinopteri; order Gadiformes; family Gadidae; genus Gadus; species Gadus morhua. Next base: position 28,358,076 of record NC_044062.1, read on the forward strand.
ACGCCCCCTTTTGGTCATAATATCAACATTGCCTCTCGTTGTTCTGAGGATAGACCGAGTAGAACAAACCCTGTTTTTGTTTGTTAGACTCAGGTCACCAAACCAGCAGATTATAGCAAAGGTTAAGTTTGAATCAAAGAAAGTTTTCTGTGAACATTGAACCCCTTCAACTTTCTTGGCCTTTTTACATATTGCTATCAAAATTGAATTATCTTTGTTAATTAACTTTGTTACTAGTTACTACCAACACTGTATGTCACATTACGTTACAAAATGTATGTGCTGCTCACAACAACTCACCCAGTCTGTAACGGGAGGTGCTTGTCCAGGGGGCTTGTCAGCTCCACACATCGAACAAGTCTCCTCATCAAAGACTGAAATAAAGTGTATTTGCATGACATATTTAGGGCCCAATTTTGGGGATTTTATCGGCAAATGGTATGTGCCTTTTTTTAAACCCGCAAGAGGTAATCGGTGGAGACCCTGATATGGGCAAGGCCTGTGGCTAAGGGAAATTGCATTCGCCAATCACATTCACCAATTCTGTTACCATATCATTCTCAAAATTGGGCCCTTAATCAGAATATATTTGGAATGCCTTTAAGTTATTCAAAAAAAGATGTATACTGCATTGTATACCTGATGATTCAAGGACTTGGAGAGCCATATCTCTCCTCGCCTCTTCCATGGCTCTCCTTTTTGTTGAGAAGTTCATTTTGGGGAACTCAGGGAAGGCTTCCATCACTGCTCTGGCCATCTGAATTAACAACATTAAAGTGATTGTCTTTCTCTTTTAATAGAAAACTAAACCATTTGTCAACACATGCTTGGTGGGGAGGTTTTAGAATCACTGCTGCCAGCTTCTAAATGGTTGCCTATGGGCATTCATGGTTCGTAAATGCCCATAGGCAGCCATTCTGAAGCAGGCAGGGGCGATTCTAAATGAGCCAAATACCCAGAGACAGGACCAAACGTCAACATTTCAGTGTCAACCATTCTATTTCATCCTAGCCAACCGAGAAAGGGGGCTCAAAGTACACAATAGTGAACTTATCCTTTGAAATCATCTTGTATATCTGTGGAAACACCCAAATGTAAGCTTATCTCCATCATCACAAAAATTAAAGAAACATCATGTTTCCTCTATGCTACATATATCAACTTACTTCAACAACAATGACACCACAGCTGCAACCATCCATTTGCACTGGGTGGGGCATCACTCCTCCTTTCCACTTCACATCCACCCAGTCAGTTTTCCCCTGATGTTTTCTAATCTTCAAGTATTCCCTGAAGAAATGTGATACTTTTCTTTAAGTGCTACCAAAACATTTTCCATCCACAGATACAATTTAGCAAAGTTTGTATTCAATTATAAGGTATATGGAAATATCTTCAAAACACCACAGCTGCCATTGTAGAATAAAAGTAAACATGATTGACATTTTAATGTTTAGAATCCTAGCTTGAATATTTACTGTAGTCTCTGAGCCGCATGGGTAGAGTCCTCAAGCTCAGAGGATGCTGGTGAGGGATCCATTTGGTACACAGTACCAGACTTTGCATGAATGTACTGAGAAAAAAGAGAGGGTATTCTTTAACTAGAGATGCAATTCCCAGAAATAGCAGGGAGAGTGCATGCAAAGCAAGAAAAAAGGTGATGGGTCAAAGTAAACTTAGAATCAAAGTTTCCCTATGCCAATTTCACAGTCGCCAAATGAGTTGAGTGGATGAAATAATAAGCCAAGTACAGTTTCGGAAAAATACTGTATTGAGAAGTTGATGAGTATCCATCGCTGCATGTGGCGATCGATACACATGCAAACCAAATTTACCCAAGGGTATGAATAAAGCAACCTTGACCATGACCTTGATACTCGCCGCAATACTTTATTTCACTATGTGAAAACCCACATTTGAATGAATGAATATTAATGAATCAACATACCAGCATGTTCCAGTGATTTTTGTTCACGTGGACAAATGACAGGATTCCGTCAAAGTTATCGAAGTTTACCTACAGCATGAAAAAAACAATGTTTCAGGATGATTTTATGAACATGTTAGTTAGCTGTCCACCTATGATAAGTATAGTTAAGCAATAGATCACGACAGGCTGTGGCAGGCTGTGGCTGCGCGTCGGTCCGAACAACGCCCCTTAACAGTGGTATAATGAGCACATACTACTGACTGAAGTGATCTATAAAAAAACAAACAAGAAAGTCAAAGTAGCTGTTTTATTAAAGAATACAAAAAAGTAGTCCCTCCTGGCTGCCTTCAAAATGCACGACGGTCGCTATGCAACACACTTTAGCGTCCCTCCGAGAGAAGGCTCCGCTAGAGCGGTACGCCGGCAATTTATCCTATGGAGCAGTTCACTCGCCATGTGCCTAAGCTTTCGTTAGTCTCTCCATCGCCTTGCTCACTCCCGGAGTAACAACATTTACACCCTCTCCATCATTCAACATATTTTTTACTTTGTAACTGTTTCTACTTCCAGGCGCGGAGTGATATGCAAACTTTCACAAAATGATTGGGCGTCATAGCAGTTATGTATACGCTTATTATACAACAGTTAGGAACCAATCAGATCGCTGGATTCAAGCCACCCGTTGTATAATATAGTATATATAACAGCACAATATGTGTTGCAGAAAGGAAATGAGTGTGCAATAACACTTAAAGCGCACTTATCCTTTACGACATCTAAATGACACATCAAAATGGTACCACTTTACTTGAGGTCTAAAAAATGTATTCATTATACTGTAATAGTGGTTTCATGAAAGCCAGTTCTGTGACATATCCTGTCACACAATTATCTAACCAAGTGCTAGAGTTTGTCTGTAACCTTGCTCATCTAATTGTAATAATGATTATGTCATCATGTCAAAAAGAGGTGGATTTTCTGTGTATGTTAAGTTTTCATGACGAAGTTCATGACAAGAGTCATGTCACTCTTATGTAGATACCTTCAAATAAAGTGTTACCTTCTCATCACAGTTATTTCATGCACTGTAGTAATTACCCATCACGCAACATACCGTAAAATGCACAAACATACACTGAACATATTACCTTAGGTAAAGTGTGGCGACGTGTAGTAGCTCTGTCACCAAATAAAAGTACACCTGCGGTGTAATAATCCATTAGGTAAATGGTGTCCACCACGTTGTACGTGAAGGCACTGAGATGCAGCAATCCCTGAATTATCTGATAAACACAAAATAATGTTTGATTAGCATCAGCACACAGCATCACCATATGAACACAAACTAGTTTCTTTGGCCATTGAAATTAATAACGAAGTTATGGCCTACTGTTGGCTTATCATGAGATCACCACTCACTCAGAGGGGGGTGGCTTCATCTCAGTGGTTTTCCATGTACAACAGAAAGAAAGACAGGTAATAACAAAGAGGGATAGTATGTCTGTCTATCTGCCTGCCTGTCTGTGTGTGTGTGTGTGCGTGTTGTGATATCCTTAAGTGCCAAGGTATCACCACAGTTTTAATGTACTTCAACTGATGTCTTTATTCCAACTGTGGACAAACGCAGACAACAAGCTCGTGGCTAAACTTCTTGCTCTGCCTATTGTTCTGTACTAGCTTGTTCCTTAGCTCCAGAACGTTAGCCCCCTTTATAGGATATATTAATGCTTGCATGTTAATGCTTTTTCACATTGACATTATTACGTGTGTGTGTGTGTGTGTGTGTGTGTGTGTGTGTGTGTGTGTGTGTGTGTGTGTGTGTGTGTGTGTGTGTGTGTGTGTGTGTGTGTGTGTGTGTGTGTGTGTGAGTTAATGGAGGTCTTCAGTCCTCCAAATACATCAGTTTGAAGGACTACAAATTGAAAGACAGATAGACTAGCAGTGAGAGGAAGAGCTTTTAATACGCCTACCTCTCCTGTCAACCACAGGTGGGGTCGTAGACACCGTAGATCAGTGTGGTGGATGAAGAGGCTCCGACCCTTCACTTGGGATGGCAGGGTTGCAACAATTATCTCTGTTCCCCTCTTTTTCCACAGCAAGTTTAACTGAAAGTCAGAATTAACATTGAAATCCATGTAGCAATTAAGGTCTATGATCTATGGTTTAAGTGTACGATGTGAAATGTGAGGTTCTATTAATAATTATATTGCATCCTCATTGTCTCTACCTAGGGCAATGAGGAGGAAAAAAAACATTTTCATTTCATGTCCTTTATCTCACACCTGTCATTTAAAAAAACGTCACATTACTTACTTGTGCATCTTCAACCCGTTGATTCTGCTCCACTTTTATGATCTTCTTGCTTTTGGTCTTGGTCTTGGGGTTTGGAATGTTTTTTGGAGGATTGAAATATTTTGACTTGCGCTTTGAACTGCCAGAAGAGGTGTCCCTCTTACACCATTGCTCTTCTGGGTCATCTTCCAGCTTAACAGAGCTTTGAAGGTTTCTCTGAAGTACATCAATTGGCAGGCTTTGTTGAATCACATGTTCAACATACCTCCCCTGCACTGAGGCAAACATTTTAGAGACAAACTCTGCAGGTCTGAGGTATTTTCTTTTGCACAGAATGCTGTGTTTCACCAACCTAAACCATAGTTCGACATGGCAGTTGGTTTCCCGTGTTTTGCACCCTGTTCCTCTTGTGATAGATCCTTTAGAGTGCCTCGATAGATCAGCGAGTAGTACACCACTCCACAAGGGAAAGATGCCCATGTATGTCTTAAGCAAGACATTTATTATACCTGGGCAGTGGTAGTTGTTGTTTTTGTCTGCTTCCTCATCAGACAGGACGTCACATGTGGCTTGCTCCCTTCTTAGGTCAAAAGCCTGCATGAAGGGGGACCTTGCGAGAATGCCATTGGAAGGGTCACTGGAATCACAGATCCTGCTCCCCTCTTGTGTTTCCTCAATATCCATGTGTTGACTCTGCAAAATGCAGCCATTCAGGTACCTTTCACTGGTATTGATTGAGTCTGTGTGCTGTTCTGCATCAAACAGCACACACATGTGGTAGAAAACCTCAAGTGCTTCTGGCAAGCTTGTACAGTTCAGCAGGTATGCAAAACTGTATGTTGCATACTCCTTTATGCCTCTGTCACTGGTTGTTCTCCCAAAGGCCTGGGAGACTGCCTTAAGTATATGTGCAGAGCACAAATGGAGCACAGTGAATTTTGGAATGACTTTGAGTTGTCCCGACACAATTTCGAATGCTCTGCAAAGGTATGCAGAGACATCCTCGTGGTTAAAAGAGATGAGCACACTGTTCATCAACGCCCAGCTGTAATCTGTCTCTATTTGTGCAATTTTTCTCCCGGTAATGTGGGACAGCCTCCTATTGAACTCCATAAGCCAGTGCGATATTGATGGAACACTATGGCTGTTAGTCACGAACTCCGCGACTGGCAAAGGCGGCTTGTCCTTGCCCATTCCAGGCAGAACCAGGGCATAATAGAGAACTCTTTTTGACTGATGGGGTACTTTCTGAACTACCCCACCTGTTGCATCGAGGTATAGGGTAGTGGGCATGGGTCCTCTCAAATGTTCAGCCAAAATTTGCAGGCCCGCATCAGTGTATAAGTGGGTTGCAAAAGGGTCAATCTGGAGGAGCTGCAGATAGCCGTTCGATGATGCATGCCGAGTTTGCCGACCACTCTCTCTGATAATCCTCTGAGTGAGCATTAGCTCCAACAATTGGTCATTGTGAAGCCTTGCAACGCTTCTGATCTCGTAAGATATGATTTTTAACACGTCTTTTGTGAGGCTTCTGGTTATGTTACCAGCCATGATCTCCTCCACAGGTGTGTTTTTCAGCAATTCGTAATAGCAGTTGCTCACACCACTTTTTACTGCTTTTGCTATTTTTCCTCTCCTGAGGTATCTTGCAGGCCTACATTTTCTCTGAGACTTAAGGTGTTTGACTTCCCCAAACCGTGTCACCATGACAGTAATCTTTTTTGCGTTGTATTTTGGTGGGCCTTTCCTGGTGAAAGTGTAAACCGCCTCACAACCTTCAAACGTGCACTTGGCTGTGGCGCGGAGGTATGGTGATTTTTTTTTCCGGCTGTCACGTGTTCTAATATTTTGGTACTTAAAGGCCAATGTGCACGATGGGTTGCTTTTTCTAAATTCATTGTAGAATATATCGGTCCATGGGGGTCTCAGTTGTCTTTTTCCCTTTTCCGGCTTTATTTTTATCCAATTTTTTCTTGCGACCTTAAATTTGAATTCTTTTGGACCGACTACGCACGTCCTGTACGTGTCCTCTTTATCATTTTTTTTTGTGTGCTCTTCTCCCTTTGTCTCCGAAATTTGTTCTTCTTCATTGTCACTTTCTGTGAGTTCTTGAACTGTTGGTGATGGTTGATTTGTAATTTTGAAATCTCCTTCATTTGTGTCATCACTTTCTTCTCCAGAGTAAACAGCTGTTTTTACTTTTCTCCTTCTTGTCATTGTCGCTGAAAGTTGTTCTTCACTGTCACTTTCGGTGAGTTCTTCAACTGTTGGTGATGGTTGAATTGTAATTTTGAAATCTCCTTCATTTGTGTCATCACTTTCATCTCCAGAGTAAACAGCTGTTTTTACTTTTCTCCTTCTTGTCATTGTCGCTGAAAGTTGTTCTTCACTGTCACTTTCGGTGAGTTCTTCAACTGTTGGTGGTGTTTGCGTTGTCATTTTGTCGTCCCCTTCATGTGTGTCATCATTTTCTTCACCAGACTCAACAACTGTTTTTGCCTTTCTCTGCTTTGTCTCCCTTGCCTCCGAACTTTCTTCATTTTCACTCTCATTTTCCTTGTTTCCGTCAACTGTCTCCCTCTCATTTTCCTCTCTCCCTTAATATAATAATATAATAGTAACGTTATTGATAAATATTAAAAGTTTCAATGTCAATAATCTACAAAAATACAAAAACAATATACAACAATATGTTAGTTTTCACCTACTACTGTAGGTGAAAACTAAATCCTGTTAGATACAGTAGCATCACGGTAAGCATCCCTTAACTATGAGGGGCCACCTGGGACAGAATTCATACTTGGTCTTACACACACTATTATAATCTTGCATATACACCACTATACTCATACACACACACTATTATACTCCTTTTACATGCATGTATGAGTGTATAGTCGTGTATGTGAGAGAGTATAGTAGTGTATTTGAGAGAGTATAGTAGTGTATGTGAGAGAGTATATTTGGGTATGTGAGAGAGAATAGTAATGTATGTGAGAGAGAATAGTAGTGTATGTTGTGTGTTTGAATGTGTATGTTTGAATGAAACGGACAGAGGTGGGACAAAGTCACTGTTTTGCAAGACCCAAGTAAGTCCCAAGTCTTAGTAGTCAAGTCCGAGTCGAGTCCCAAGTCAAGACAGGGAAAGGCAAGTCCAGTCCAAGTCAAAGTCACACCAAAGCAAGTCCAAGTCTAAGTCCCAAACTTTTCAAGTCTTGAACAAGTCTTGAAAAAACAACCATGTATTTTTCTTAATAATGTCATTATTAGACTATTGATCATAATTTCAACATATCACTTTGATGTACAGTGTCACAATGCTCTCGATTTTGTCGGCGGGGGGCGTATATTAACATGTGACTGCATACAAATGTGTCCATAGACATGGTGACTACTGTATGATAATAAGCATTATTGGCCCTTAACTCTAATATTCAGAAACAACACTTCCTCAAAAGGCTATTGGCTCAAGCAAGACCAGTAGAGGCATATACTTTTAAACGTTGCAAAAGTTGAAACATGCAAAAACATAATTATATATTCACGTGGCATTCAGTCCAATTTCTAAAATATATCTGTGGCATTCACTGACCAAGTGTTTCTTTCTGTTGTGTTCAATAGATTGAATTTTATCAATCCCCTGTAGGAGAATCTGAAGGGTCTACTTAACCACTCCCCCTACTCACTTCAACCAAAGCAAAGCGGACAGCACTGAGTATGGGAGGTGTAGCCTAACTGCTTTGTGAACAACCCAGAGAAACGCAATGCAAATTCAATGTGAACATGTATGAGGATTTAATAAAATCCCGGACGATTTTGATATTCCGCCACACATAAAGCGTCTCAAAGAGGGCATGTCCGGGCAAAAGAGGACGGCTGGTTACCCTATGTACGTGAAACCCATTTGATACCTACCTGTCCCAGTGTTAGGTAGCGGCGCAAATTGGTGGGCGCTATCCTGGTAATTTCTCTGCGTGAGAAATACGACGCCATGGGTTGAATTGCGTGTATCTCACGCCGAATGCGTGAGACTTGAGAGCCCATTTCTTATCAATAGTTATAATATGTTCATTGTTTCTGTCTTCAAATGGGATCCTTCTCTGTGCATTCATTATTAATGAGACTGTTCTGACCCCTTAGTTATGCTGCGTTCGCACCAAAAAATTATTTGTTCGTTTCCTCGCGTGGTCGAGTTTGAGAGAGGCTTCCTCTTGTGACCGCCAATTCATTCTAAACCCGTCTCTACGTGTTGTGGAAGTACCAGAGACGTCAGAAAAACCGAAGCAGTCGTTTAGGATTCATAATATCATCCGTTCTATAAAATATTCGAATCTAGAACACTCCGAGAGCTCTGGCAGGAGTCCAGGTCCTCTATATCTAAATAATATAAGATGATATAATATAATATATTAATATCTTTATAATATAATATTGTAGCGTCACAGGCTTTGGGAGATGGGGGCGGGCCTTAGCGCGCGGGGGGGGGGGGGGGGGGGGGGGGGGGGGGGGGTTACCGGCGTTGTCGTGGTTACAAGACTTTGGGGAGAAAAAAGATCGTCCTGGCGGCCTTAAACTGACTCAACACCGCCGCCTGCTGTTGTGTAGTGTGAATCACAGGACATTTATTTGTCACGTGACTTTTGGCACTCATTTTCCGCCTTGCTGATCGCAAATGCAATCCGATTGTACTTTGTGTAAAACATACTGTATTTGTTTATGAAGCAAAATGCATTAGTTTGTGAATGATGTTTTGTATTTGCAAACCACACACTGGAAAAAGCCTTCTGTTGAACCAAGTAAAAAAAACATGGGTAATGGTTCACATCTATATTACATAACTTGAGCCAATGACAAATATATAGCTTGCCTCAAACAATATTTCCTATGTTCATAAAAACAAAACAATACAACTTGGCACCAAGTATAATTCTATTCTTTGAATGAAGTTAATACATTTAAATCGTATGTTAAATCCTAAACAAAAAAATATTGATTCACTCCAACAATTGGTTCTCATTTAAGAAATATCTATCAGAAATAATTTGGTTTATCCAATCAAAAAGATTACAATTTTATCAAACAATTGTTTCTCATTATTGTATACATCATCATCATCATTTATTCCCGCTCGGCTCTCGCCGCTTCATGGCCTTGAGGCGGTTCTGTCTGGATTCGACATCACATCGCGACATCAGTCAGGGTTAGGTGCTTTGCCAAAGACACCTCGATACACTGCTTGGTGAAGCCGGGGATTGAACCAACAACCTTCAGATTACCAGCCAACCCGCTCTACCACCTGAGCTACTGCCGCCAATGAGTCATCGTCACTCTGGTCAAGGGTAGTGGTTTCACCTCAAAAAGTCGCCAAAAGTCACCAATAGCAGCTGAAAAAGAAGCTAGATTTGTCGCTTGTCGCTGTTTTGAAAAAAAGTCGCCAAAGGGGTCTGAAAAGTAGCTAAATATAGCGACAAAATCGCTAAGTTGGCAACACTGCGGTTTGGTCCAGTAGTCGTAAGCGTCTTTGTATTTAATGCGCATGCGCAGGCTTGTACGTAACCTTGACATTTTACATTTGTCAAAATAGATATTTCTTAATTGAACTCCTAACTAAAAATATCTATATTTCACAGTATTTTGAAATAAAAAAAAGTTATTTTAAAAATAAAACAAAAAATGTTTATTTGAATTGAATTACAAAATAATAATCAGATGAAGTGCGGCATAAAACCCTTTTTCCAGTGCACTGAGCGTGTGTGTGATTCATTTTGTGTGAGTAAAACACGTTTTGTGTGCGTGTGAATCGTTATGCGTGAGCAAAACACGTTTTGCGTGTGTGCGGGGTTTTGGCATGAATCTAACTCCATACTATGCGACTTTCCTTGATAGGCGCCATGCCTATAGATCAGGTTGAATCTGGAATAATGTTCTCGTTCTTTTACTAGTTTGCGCGCGAGAGGCTGTTTTGCGCGCGCAGAGGTAATTTGCGCGCGCGCAGAGATCATTTGCGCGCTCGCAGTTAATATCTACGCGTATGGAATAATATAATACGCCCGAATGCATCTGTTATCACATTAGTGAATTATGACACTAATGTGTCGCCATACAAAACCCCCTGAAACAACTTCAGTCTCACATTCTTATGCCACCATACAACAGTGCAAGCAGGCCAATGGCAACCAAGCGCGCGGTCCTTCCTCCCTCACTGCAAAAACGACCAGCCTCAACTGGTATAGCCTACACGTGTGTGTGTGCGTGTGTGTGTGTGTGTGTGTGTGTGTGTGTGTGTGTGTGTGTGTGTGTGTGTGTGTGTGTGTGTGTGTGTGTATACTGGTGTTTATGCGAAATTATAGTCCTTTTTCCATCAAAAAGATAATGCGCTTTAAAATGATGCTCATCAAAAGTTAGTGCGACATATGTGATGGAAAAAGGGTTATATCGCTCTAACGCCGATTTTGTCGCACTAAGTTAATTCGCTCTGCAGAGGTGGTTTTGGGAAAGTTCTAGCGACATAAAAGTAATGGAAAACGGCTGAAGCGATATATAAAATGTCGCGCATACGCATTGACAACGGAAAATCATCTAGCGGGTCAGAAAAATGCGCTTCAACACGAGGCATTGTGACACCATTTTAATTCGCTATAATCATTCTGTCGATGGAAAACCGTTTAGCCGCTTCTTATGTCGCTACAAATTAATTCGCTTTAAGAGTTAATTCGCTTGAAAATCTGATGGAAAAAGGACTTGTGTGTGTAAGACCAAGTATGTGTGTATAACGACAGTGTGTAAGACCAAGTATGAATTCTGTCCCAGGCGGCCCCTCATGCTTAACAGCCTTTCTTATGGTCTTGGACAGTTAAAATTCTACCTACAACATAAACTGTATTAGGGAGCGTACCTTTTTGCAGCACTTCAGTGCGGACTCCTTGTCTGTCCTGCTGCCAAATAACCTTCAACCACTTCTGGAGGTTTTCCTTGTCTTTTTTAAATAAAGCAAGTGTGACAGAGGACCACTGATCTGTATTGACATTAACTTTGTGAGAAATTAAAGATTTTACAATATTTTCTCTTCCTCCTGCTTCTTTCCAGAGGTCTTTATTTTTGCTAGTCTTTCCACTCTTGAAGCGCCCCATCATTGATATCGTCTTCCATGTCCTCTTCAATGTGCTCTAACGATTTCTTCGTGTAGCCTGAATTTGGTCCCGAGCTCAAGGATGCCACCTACTGGATCTAAGGATTTCAGTCAACCAAATCTGGCTCCTCCCGCGCAATAAACATCCCGCTTTGAACGGTGAACTATTTAAGCCTAGCAGCTATAAAAAGCTATAAAAAAAATAAAAACTACAAAATGACTATTAATGCAGGCTATGTGGAAAATGCGCCGACTTTGGCTCAGCCTGGCTCCGCCTCTTCCGCTACGTAGCGAAGATTGCTGCCGTTGAGTACGGGGAGTGTACTTCGATCCACACTTCACGATTAGCCCGTTTTGAGTACGGCATCCGGGTCCTTGAAGTATACTTATTTTCGCCGGATCAGAATTGGAACGTACTCAAATTTTGGCTAGTAAGTACGGACAGTACGGGTATTGAAACACGTTTTTTTTCTTTGGATTTTTGGCTTATTCCCAGAGAGTCACAATTTTCACAGAGTAACCCCAAGATGAACCCTGGTTTAAAGTCTAAAAGACAAGTTTGTATCACTTGTCAACTGATTTAGACACATTTCTAGCAACGGCTTGTTGCCAATGCGTTTCAATGGTGCATTTGATGATGCTGTGTAAGCCTTTCCTGTTATAATAATAATAATGATACATTTTATTTAGAGGCACCTTTCAAGACACCCAAGGTCACCGGTTACAGAGCATATAGTCATCATAAATCGTTTAAAAAAACAAGACATTGTGGAAAAAATAAATTAAAACAAAAACAAGACAAAACAAAACAAACAAAGAATCAAAACAGTGATCAGTTAGACGTTGTGTGCGAGTTTGAACAGGTGAGTTTTGAGTTGTGAGTTGAAGGTTGTAATGGTGTCTGACCGTTTTATGTGTGGGGGGAGGGAGTTCCAGAGCCTGGGTGCTGAACAGCTGAATGACCGGGCACCCATTGTAGTGAGTTGTGATGTGGGGATACATAGTAGTCCAGCAGAGGTTGAGCAGAGGGAGAGTGAGGGAGTGTATTCTTGGAGGAGGTCGCAGAGGTAACTGGGGGCTAGGTTGTGGAGAGCTTTGTAGGTGAGGAGTAGGGTTTTGTATTGGATGCGGTAGTGTACTGGGAGCCAGTGAAGTTGGATGAGGACAGGGGTGATGTGGTCAGATGATTTGGTGCTGGTGATGATCAGGGCGGCTGAGTTCTGAATGGTCTGCAGTCTGTTGATGAGTTTGGTGGGGAGTCCGGTGAGGAGGGCGTTGCAGTAGTCTATGCGTGATGTGACAAATGAGTGAATTAGGATTTCAGTGCTGGATTGGGTCAGTGATGGGCGGAGTCTCGCGATGTTGCGGAGGTGGAAGAATGCAGTCCGGGTGATGTTGTGAATATGGGGTGCGAATGAGAGGGTGTTGTCCAGGATGACGCCGAGGCTCTTGACTTTGGAGGAGAAGGGTACTGGGAATCCATCGATGATCATGAGTGGAGCTGGGGTGTGTTGTGATTTAGTGAGGGTGGATTTGGATCCGATGAGCAGGGCCTCGGTCTTGTTTCCATTGAGTTTCAGGAAGTTTCTGCTCAACCAGCTCCGGATCTCTTCCAGGCACGTGATGAGGGAGGTGGGCTTGCGTGTCCTATAGCTTACTTGTTAATGTCCTCGACTCAGTCACCTATTGCATCACTTCCTTTAGGGCTTAGGCCTCCTAATTGATCATTGTAGTATATTTGAATGCCCTCTTTCATATATATGACACCACCACCACTGGGACGTGGCAACAATTCCCCATATCCATATGGGGAGGGGGGTGGGTGCTTGTGGACAGTATGGGTGTACACTAGACCTAAATAGGAAGCACACTCAAGAGGAAGAATGGCCTCTCACACATATTCAATTAATTGTTTCAAATAACCCTGCCTCGATATATAAATGTTTTGCTTTAAAAAATAGGTTACAGGCTGTCACTATAAAATGTATCCATGCGTGTCTCTGAGTGACGTAACAAGCCACCAGACAGCGATTAAAAATACCCGAGTTAAGTTCATTAAAAAAAGTCACTTATTAATTATGTCTAAACTGCGGAGAATAGATACATATTCCAAGGTGCCTTTCGAAGGAAACCTTGGAATATCTGTCTATTTCCTAACCAGCGGACCCTATGACAAAAACAACATAATTGACGGCAGCTCCGTTGCCGCCCACGTGGTAGACCATAGCTTTTATTCAATTGTCGTTATAACAAGATCTGTATCCGACCATTGACCATCGACTCGTAAATTCTATGAATTTAATTCATATTGACGTATGGCGATGGACCGTATGGCACTGTATCCCTTAAATCCCATTTTGAATTTAATAGACCATTCTCGTTGCTTCGAGGAAGTCTGGTGGTCTCCGTATATAATAAATAAATATATAAACATATTTATTTATTTATTCCAGCTCTTCTCAATGCTGCGGAACGCTCACTAAAATGTTTACGTAAACAATTTTAATGGTGTAACGATACATAAATATCTTACCCACCCAGAATAAAAAGTATTTCCGCCATTTTCACAGAAAAATATCCAAAAAAACATCCAATAGGAAAGATGCTCACAGCGTCTATTGGAGACGTAGTCGGGTTAATACAGGAGTGAATCGGCTGCTGGAGCACCCCATTTCCGTCTGCAGACTACGCCGAAGGGTACCTTTCCCGTCAGCCACCGACGTTCAAGTGCCTTGGCCAACAGTCGGTATTTGATGTTCTCGGAGTCAGACTGTGTTGGTCTGCATTGGTCTGGGGTTTCTGGGTCCCATAACTCGGAAGCTATTGAGCAAAAAGCCGTTTTCCTTAGGAAATGAATGGGATTCTTAAAATATTTAAATAAAATAGGAGGAGCAAAATATTAATTTTTAGTGAGGTGTGTGTTGTTAGTACCACATAGTAGAACATGTCTAAATTGGTCTGGGGCCTCTGGGTCCCATAACTCGGAAGCTATTGAGCAAAAAGCAATTTCCCATTGGAAATGAATGGGATTCTTAAAATATTTAAATAAAATAGGAGGAGCAAAATATTAATTTTTAGTGAGGTGTGTGTTGTTAGTACCACTTAGTAGGACAGGTCAACATTGGTCTGGGGCCTCTGGGTCCTATAACTCGGAAGCTATTGAGCAAAAAGCAATTTCCCATAGGAAATTAATGGGATTCTTAAAATATTTAAATAAAATAGGAGGAGCAAAATATTATTTTTTAGTGAGGTGTGTGTTGTTAGTACCACTTAGTAGGACAGGTCAACATTGGTCTGGGGCCTCTGGGTCCTATAACTCGGAAGCTATTGAGCAAAAAGCAATTTCCCATAGGAAATGAATGGGATTCTTAAAAAATTTAAATAAAATAGGAGGAGCAAAATATTATTTTTTAGTGAGGTGTGTGTTGTTAGTACCACTTAGTAGGACAGGTCAACATTGGTCTGGGGCCTCTGGGTCCTATAACTCGGAAGCTATTGAGCAAAAAGCCGTTTTCCATAGGAAACGAATGGGATTCTTAAAATATTTAAATAAAATAGGAGGAGCAAAATATTAATTTTTAGTGAGGTGTGTGTTGTTAGTACCACATAGTAGGACAGGTCAACATTGGTCTGGGGCCTCTGGGTCCTATAACTCGGAAGCTATTGAGCAAAAAGCAATTTCCCATAGGAAATGAATGGGATTCTTAAAATATTTAAATAAAATAGGAGGAGCAAAATATTTATTTTTAGTGAGGTGTGTGTTGTTAGTACCACATAGTAGAACAGGTAAACATTGGTCTGGGGCCTCTGGGTCCTATAACTCGGAAGCTATTGAGCAAAAAGCAATTTCCCATAGGAAACTAATGGGATTCTTAAAATATTTAAATAAAATAGGAGGAGCAAAATATTAATTTTTAGTGAGGTGTGTGTTGTTAGTACCACATAGTAGGACAGGTCAACATTGGTCTGGGGCCACTGGCTCCTATAACTCGGAAGCTATTGAGCAAAAAGCAATTTCCCATAGGAAACTAATGGGATTCTTAAAATATTTAAATAAAATAGGAGGAGCAAAATATTAATTTTTAGTGAGGTGTGTGTTGTTAGTACCACATAGTAGAACAGGTAAACATTGGTCTGGGGCCTCTGGGTCCTATAACTCGGAAGCTATTGAGCAAAAAGCAATTTCCCATAGGAAATGAATGGGATTCTTAAAATATTTAAATAAAATAGGAGGAGCAAAATATTATTTTTTAGTGAGGTGTGTGTTGTTAGTACCACATAGTAGGACAGGTCAACATTGGTCTGGGGCCACTGGCTCCTATAACTCGGAAGCTATTGAGCAAAAAGCAATTTCCCATAGGAAACTAATGGGATTCTTAAAATATTTAAATAAAATAGGAGGAGCAAAATATTAATTTTTAGTGAGGTGTGTGTTGTTAGTACCACATAGTAGAACAGGTAAACATTGGTCTGGGGCCTCTGGGTCCTATAACTCGGAAGCTATTGAGCAAAAAGCAATTTCCCATAGGAAACTAATGGGATTCTTAAAATATTTAAATAAAATAGGAGGAGCAAAATATTATTTTTTAGTGAGGTGTGTGTTGTTAGTACCACATAGTAGGACAGGTCAACATTGGTCTGGGGCCACTGGCTCCTATAACTCGGAAGCTATTGAGCAAAAAGCAATTTCCCATAGGAAACTAATGGGATTCTTAAAATATTTAAATAAAATAGGAGGAGCAAAATATTAATTTTTAGTGAGGTGTGTGTTGTTAGTACCACATAGTAGAACAGGTAAACATTGGTCTGGGGCCTCTGGGTCCTATAACTCGGAAGCTATTGAGCAAAAAGCAATTTCCCATAGGAAATGAATGGGATTCTTAAAATATTTAAATAAAATAGGAGGAGCAAAATATTATTTTTTAGTGAGGTGTGTGTTGTTAGTACCACATAGTAGGACAGGTCAACATTGGTCTGGGGCCACTGGCTCCTATAACTCGGAAGCTATTGAGCAAAAAGCAATTTCCCATAGGAAACTAATGGGATTCTTAAAATATTTAAATAAAATAGGAGGAGCAAAATATTAATTTTTAGTGAGGTGTGTGTTGTTAGTACCACATAGTAGAACAGGTAAACATTGGTCTGGGGCCTCTGGGTCCTATAACTCGGAAGCTATTGAGCAAAAAGCCGTTTTCCATAGGAAACGAATGGGATTCTTAAAATATTTAAATAAAATAGGAGGAGCAAAATATTAATTTTTAGTGAGGTGTGTGTTGTTAGTACCACATAGTAGGACAGGTCAACATTGGTCTGGGGCCTCTGGGTCCTATAACTCGGAAGCTATTGAGCAAAAAGCAATTTCCCATAGGAAATGAATGGGATTCTTAAAATATTTAAATAAAATAGGAGGAGCAAAATATTTATTTTTAGTGAGGTGTGTGTTGTTAGTACCACATAGTAGAACAGGTAAACATTGGTCTGGGGCCTCTGGGTCCTATAACTCGGAAGCTATTGAGCAAAAAGCAATTTCCCATAGGAAACTAATGGGATTCTTAAAATATTTAAATAAAATAGGAGGAGCAAAATATTAATTTTTAGTGAGGTGTGTGTTGTTAGTACCACATAGTAGGACAGGTCAACATTGGTCTGGGGCCACTGGCTCCTATAACTCGGAAGCTATTGAGCAAAAAGCAATTTCCCATAGGAAACTAATGGGATTCTTAAAATATTTAAATAAAATAGGAGGAGCAAAATATTAATTTTTAGTGAGGTGTGTGTTGTTAGTACCACATAGTAGAACAGGTAAACATTGGTCTGGGGCCTCTGGGTCCTATAACTCGGAAGCTATTGAGCAAAAAGCAATTTCCCATAGGAAATGAATGGGATTCTTAAAATATTTAAATAAAATAGGAGGAGCAAAATATTATTTTTTAGTGAGGTGTGTGTTGTTAGTACCACATAGTAGGACAGGTCAACATTGGTCTGGGGCCACTGGCTCCTATAACTCGGAAGCTATTGAGCAAAAAGCAATTTCCCATAGGAAACTAATGGGATTCTTAAAATATTTAAATAAAATAGGAGGAGCAAAATATTAATTTTTAGTGAGGTGTGTGTTGTTAGTACCACATAGTAGAACAGGTAAACATTGGTCTGGGGCCTCTGGGTCCTATAACTCGGAAGCTATTGAGCAAAAAGCAATTTCCCATAGGAAACTAATGGGATTCTTAAAATATTTAAATAAAATAGGAGGAGCAAAATATTATTTTTTAGTGAGGTGTGTGTTGTTAGTACCACATAGTAGGACAGGTCAACATTGGTCTGGGGCCACTGGCTCCTATAACTCGGAAGCTATTGAGCAAAAAGCAATTTCCCATAGGAAACTAATGGGATTCTTAAAATATTTAAATAAAATAGGAGGAGCAAAATATTAATTTTTAGTGAGGTGTGTGTTGTTAGTACCACATAGTAGAACAGGTAAACATTGGTCTGGGGCCTCTGGGTCCTATAACTCGGAAGCTATTGAGCAAAAAGCAATTTCCCATAGGAAATGAATGGGATTCTTAAAATATTTAAATAAAATAGGAGGAGCAAAATATTATTTTTTAGTGAGGTGTGTGTTGTTAGTACCACAT